>NW_024608724.1:0-76964 GCF_018296145.1 Oncorhynchus tshawytscha | reverse complement strand
TATATATGGTTAGCTGTCATCAGTCATCAGGAAAAGCAATCAACTTTAGGATCAGAGAAAGATCAAAGTGACAAAGATGAAATGTTTAGTTTCCCAAATGATGGGGCTTTGCACAAACTGCTTCACTACTTATTGTGTTGTTCCTTTTAATCTAAAAATGAGACAAGCCTGTCAGTGCATCATGTGATCAGTGTTTAGTTCTCTGGTTCAGTCTAAATGAGACAAGGACAACAATGTTGAGAAACATGACGTCTGAAACAGAACCAGCATTAACTGGTGTCATTTGCTTAAGCACATGAAATATGCAAATAGGGTGTGAATTATACCCCACAGTGAGAGAATATCTGTAACACAGAACACAAGCGTGTAAAAAAATATATATACTAAACCGAGCCCTGCTACCTGCTCCTTGAACCCAGGAACTCCGGAATTCTCCGGAATCCTGTCCCACCTATAGAACCCAGAGCAGGTTGGCGTCACATTCCATCAGCACGGCTCGTTACCTCTGACCCGAGGGAAGTCTCTGGGCTGGACTTAGGACTTGGACCTGCTCTTAGATTGGGCTCAGACCATCTCGTTATCCTTTCTACCAAAGTGTCTTACTCACTGTACTTGTATGAAGGGACAGAACCTAGGCCAAGCTGAGCTGCGCATCTTTAGACCACCCTTATGTTAGCATGTATGCAGGCATGACTGACACAAAGCTGCCTGCTAAACGGTATATTACATGATGATGTCCTCAGCACTCATCTAATGAGAGGTGATCGCAGCGTTGAGGTTATAACACATATTTATCACACCCACTAGCAGAGTCCAGTTTAGCTGGCCATAAAATAACCCTTTAGATGTCAGAGTCCCTTCCCAGTTTCACTACTGCTCTGCTAAGAAGCTCCTTGTACAGAGATCTTAGATGCCCATCAGATGTGTCTGCTTACCAGGAGCTGGTTAGAAGTTCTTTAAAGTCCTGGGAGTCTAAACTATTCAATTAGAGAAGCACCAGTCAGCAGAGCTGTTATCAGACAGGTTTCAGGACAGATGATCTCTCTCTAGGTTCAGTAGAGCTGTTATCAGACAGGTCTGGTTTCAGGACAGATGATCTCTTTCTAGGTTCAGTAGAGCTGTTATCATACAGGTTTCAGGACAGATGATCTCCTGGTGGTCCTGCTCTGAGTTAGAGTTGGGCCCCAGTCCGTCTGCCTCCCACAGAGTTGGGTCCCAGTCGGTTCTTCTCAGGGAGGGAACGAGCCTTGGAGCAGTGGGCACAACTGACAACGTCTGTTGTTGTGGGACTGGGAACATGATGACGGGTGCTCAGACTCAAGGATCTTTCTCAAAAACATCTCCTCGCTACTTATCAAACAGCACTGGAGGAGAAGATCTGAGGCTCTCCATAACTTGGCCAGTAGAAAGGACCGGAGGAACTGGGAGGTAAAGACTTGACAAAGAGACTGTCATCAGCCTTCTCCTGACTCCTGTACGTTTGTCTGACTAACAGGCTGGAGGGGAAGCCATCATTATGAAGGGAACCTCTGAGATGATCACAACACACAGAGATGCTTGTTAACTGAGGGTTTTATGTCCCTGGCTGTCTGCCCGGTCTCTGGTTCCAGAGAACACTGTAGGTCCATTGTTCCTTCCCACACACAAGTGTCAACTAACCAACATGGTTCGTCCTGGCCAGCTTCTGAAAAGGCAATCTATTTACTATATAAACACCCTACTTTTTGACCAGGGCCCACAGGGTAGTGCACTACATAGGGAATAGGTGTCCATTTGGGACACCTGCCTGATTGTATTCCTCCCTCCATTCCCAGAGAACTGAAGGAAAACTCTTCAGGCACCAGATCAAGGTGGCCAGGCCGGGTCTTTGGCACCAATGTGGCCTCTGATTAACAAATGGAAGGAGTCCCAGGCAGAGGTTGTGTCCCAAATGACACCCTATCCCCTGAGTTCCATATTCTCCTTTCATAGGAGCCCTGGTCAAAAGTAGTGCACTATATAGGGAATAGGGTGCCATTTGGAACACAGGCAGAGTGAAGGCTCTATTGAACCCTGAGACCTGTCTAGATAGCCCGGTTAGATGTCACCCTGTCTAGATAGCCCGGGTTAGATGTCACCCTGTCTAGATAGCCCAGGTTAGATGTCACCCTGTCTAGATAGCCCGGGTTAGATGTCACCCTGTCTAGATAGAATGACATCTAACCTGGGCTGTCTAGATAGAAGGCTTAAATCTGACCTGGTCTCACGTGATCAGTCACATAGCAGGCCCAGGATTCAGATGAGTTCATCTCGTAGAGACCACTGTTAGGATGTTCCATATCTGGATGTAGTAATGTCACCATGTGACTCCTCTCTATTCACTGTAACTAAGAGTGAATGAGTCGTGGTCCACTTCCCTATTAACCACCCGACCAGACACATTTAACCAAACCGTTACTGAGGAAAAGCAGAAACGCCAAAAGATCAGCTTCTGAAAATAATGTCACGCAACAGAAACATAAGCTTAGATGACTGCAACGAAGCCCAGACCTGAAGAGGTGGAGAAGTCTTTCACCCCCCACATGAATCCAGACCACAGAGAGCCAAGGAGTCTGGATTCAACCTCTACGAGTTTTACTGACTAAGTGACAACTGACGAATCAGTCACCTCATAATAGGGGGTCAAAGGTTGTAACATGCTGGTAGCATCACTTACGTCTTTGTCTGATGGATGAGGGAACATGGATGTCTGGCCATAATACACTGTGTCATCGGGGTAGTCACTCTCCACCCCTTCTACAAACCTCTTTCTGGTAGCACTAAACATGCTGTTAGTCACCTGTAGAGGGGAGGAAAGGAGGAAAGCGTTTAGGACACAGGTCACCAACTGGTCGATCGCCATCCACAAGGCATTCCTAGTCGATCACCAAACATTTCTGGACAAAAGACAACGATGAAGGCATGAGCTACATTTATATTATTATTTGTGTTGCGCTGTTGGCGGTGGGTGCACTCGATTCAGAAGCCCTGTTGGCGGTGGGTGCACTCGATTCAGAAGCCCTGTTGGCGGTGGGTGCAGTCGATTCAGAAGCCCTGTTGGCGGTGGGTGCACTCGATTCTGAAGCCCTGTTGGCGGTAGGTGCACTCGATTCTGAAGCCCTGTTGGCGGTAGGTGCACTCGATTCTGAAGCCCTGTTGGCGGTGGGGGCGCACTAGATTCAGAAGCCCTGTTGGCGGTGGGGGCGCACTAGATTCTGAAGCCCTGTTGGCGGTGGGGGGCGCACTAGATTCTGAAGCCCTGTTGGCGGTGGGGGCGCACTCGATTCTGAAGCCCTGTTGGCGGTGGGTGCACTAGATTCAGAAGCCCTGTTGGCGGTGGGTGCACTAGATTCAGAAGCCCTGTTGGCGGTGGGTGCACTAGATTCAGAAGCCCTGATAGGTCAAGTGTTCCCATGTTCAACCATTTCATTTGTCTAAAAACACAAACTCGTCCTACCTGGCGGACTGGGAGATCTGTGGCTAAATCAAGTGGGCCCGTGGCACTGGCCAATCGGATAGCTCAAAAAATCCCCATGGTGACAACTTCCACAGCAACGTTTGATACTAGCCTACGTGGCAAAGAAAACAGCAAAGAGCTGCTGTTTTTATGAGTTCATATTCAACAGTATTACAGAACATAAACGCTCTTCTCCCGACTTCCACTCTCCCTGCAGCTGAACGGAATGAGTAGCCGTGTGTATCGACAGCCCTTCCTTTTTTCTTATTAGTAGCAGCTCGTCTATTTTAATATCAAGGAATCTTTCACTTCCTCTGGTCAAAAGAACATGAATTTGTGCACGAGACAGATGCAGTGTGACTCGAGTTCCACCGTCAGGTGTAAGACGGTGTCCCTTCCTCTCTGGTCAGACTCACCGGAGGAAAAGCGACAGCAGGGATCCTCCTCTGCTGCCCTCCCTCCCTCTGCTGCTGCGCTCTCCCTCCCTCCCTCCCTCTGCTGCTGCTGCTCTCTCTCCCTCCCTCCCTCTGCGCTCTCTCCCTCCCTCCCTCTGCTGCTCTCTCTCCCTCCCTCCCTCCGCTGCTCTCTCTCCCTCCCTCCGCTGCTCTCTCTCCCTCTCCCTCCCTCTGCTGCTCTCTCTCTCTCCCTCCCTCTGCTGCTCTCTCTCTCTCCCTCTGCTGCTCTCTCCCTCCCTCCCTCTGCTGCTCTCTCCCTCCGCTGCTCTCTCTCTCTCTCCCTCTGCTGCTCTCTCTCTCTCCCTCTGCTGCTCTCTCTCTCTCTCCCTCCCTCCCTCCGCTGCTCTCTCTCCCTCCCTCCCTCCGCTGCTCTCTCTCCCTCTCCCTCCCTCTGCTGCTCTCTCCCTCCCTCCGCTGCGCTCTCCCTCCCTCCGCTGCTCTCTCTCCCTCCCTCCCTCCGCTGCTCTCTCTCCCTCCCTCTGCTGCTCTCTCTCCCTCCCTCCCTCTGCTGCTCTCTCTCTCCCTTCCTCTGCTGCTCTCTCTCTCCCTTCCCTCCCTCTGCTGCTCTCTCTCCCTCCCTCCCTCCGCTGCTCTCTCTCCCTCCCTCCCTCTGCTGCTCTCTCTCTCCCTCCCTCTGCTGCTCTCTCTCTCCCTCCCTCTGCTGCTCTCTCTCTCTCCCTCCCTCCCTCCGCTGCTCTCTCTCCCTCCCTCCCTCTGCTGCTCTCTCTCCCTCCCTCCCTCTGCTGCTCTCTCTCTCCCTCCCTCTGCTGCTCTCTCTCTCTCTCCCTCCCTCTGCTGCTCTCTCTCTCCCTCCCTCTGCTGCTCTCTCTCTCTCTCCCTCCGCTGCTCTCTCTCTCCCTCCCTCTGCTGCTCTCTCTCCCTCTGCTGCTCTCTCTCTCTCTCTCTCTCTCTCCCTCTCCCCCCTCCGCTTCTCTCTCTCTCTCTCCCTCTCCCTCCGCTGCTCGCTCTCTCCCTCCCTCCCCTCCCCTCTCTCCCTCCCCTCCCCTCTCTCCCTCCCTCCCTCCGCGCTCTCCCTCTCCCTCCCTCCGCTCTCTCCCTCCCTCTGCTCTCCCTCCCTCTGCTCTCTCCCTCCCTCTGCTCTCTCTCTCCCTCCCTCTGCTCTCTCCCTCCCTCCCTCCCCCTCTCTCCCTCCGCGCTCTCCCTCTCCCTCTCTCCGCTGCTCTCTCCCTCCCTCTGCTCTCCCTCTCCCTCTCTCCGCTGCTCTCTCCCTCCCTCTGCTCTCTCCCTCCCTCTGCTCTTTCTCCCTCCCTCTCCCTGCTGCTCTCTCTCCGCTCTCTCCCTCCCTCCCTCCGCTGCTCTCTCTCTCTCCCTCCGCTGCTCTCTCCCTCCCTCTGCTCTCTCCCTCCCTCTGCTCTCTCTCCCTCCCTCCGCTGCTCTCTCCCTCCCTCCGCTGCTCTCTCTCTCTCTCCCTCCGCTGCTCTCTCTCTCTCCCCTATGTCCCTCCCTCCGCTCTCTCCCTCCCTCCCTCTCTCCCTCCCTCCCCTCCCTCCCTCCCCCCTCCCCTCCCTCCCCTCCCTCCCTCCCTCCCTCCCTCCGCTGCTCTCTCTCCCTCCCTCCGCTGCTCTCTCTCTCCCTCCCTCCGCTCGCTCTCTCTCTCTCTCCGCTGCTCTCCCTCTCTCTCCCCCCTCCCTCCGCTGCTCTCTCTCTCTCCGCTCTCCCTCCGCTCTCTCCCTCCCTCTGCTCTCTCCCTCCCTCTGCTGCTCTCTCCCTCCCTCTGCTGCTCTCCCTCTCTCCCTCCCTCCCCTCTCTCCCTCCGCGCTCTCCCTCTCCCTCTCTCCGCTGCTCTCTCCCTCCCTCTGCTCTCCCTCTCCCTCTCTCCGCTGCTCTCTCCCCCCCGCTCTCTCTCCCTCCCTCCCTCTGCTTCTCTCTCCCTCCCTCCCTCTGCTTCTCTCTCCCTCCCTCCCTCTGCTCTCTCCCTCCCTCTCCCTGCTGCTCTCTCTCCCTCCCTCCCCTCTCTCCCTCCCTCTCTCCGCTGCTCTCTCCCTCCCTCTGCTCTCTCCCTCCCTCCCTCTGCTGCTCTCTCCCTCCCTCCCTCTGCTCTCTCCCTCCCTCTCCCTGCTTCTCTCTCCCTCCCTCCCTCCCCTCTCTCCCTCCCTCTCTCCGCTGCTCTCTCCCTCCCTCTGCTCTCTCCCTCCCTCCCTCTGCTGCTCTCTCCCTCCCTCCCTCTGCTGCTCTCTCCCTCTGCTCTCTCTCCCTCCCTCTGCTCTCTCTCCCTCCCTCCCCTCTCTCCCTCCCCTCTCTCCCTCCCCTCTCTCCCTCTCCGCTGCTCTCCCTCTCTCTCTCTCTCTCTCTCCCTCCGCTGCTCTCTCCCTCCCTCTGCTCTCTCCCCCCTCCCTCTGCTGCTCTCTCCCTCCCTCCCTCTGCTGCTCTCTCCCTCCCTCTGCTCTCTCTCCCTCCCTCTGCTCTCTCTCCCTCTCTCCCTCCCCTCTCTCCCTCCCCTCTCTCCCTCTCCGCTGCTCTCCCTCTCTCTCTCTCTCTCTCCCTCCGCTGCTCTCTCCCTCCCTCTGCTCTCACCCCCCCCATCCCTCCCCTCCCCCTCCCCCCTCCCTCCCTCTCTCCCTCCCCCTCCCCCCTCCCTCTCCCTCTCCCTCCCTCTCCCTCTGCTGCTCTCCCTCTCTCCCTCCCCTCTCTCCCTCTCCCCGCTCCTCTCTCCCTCCCCCTCCCTCTCTCCCTCCCTCTCTCTCTCTCCCTCCCTCTCCCTCTCTCCCTCTCTCCTCTCTCCCTCCCCTCTCGCTCTCTCTCTCCGCTGCTCTCTCTCCCTCCCTCTGCTCTCTCTCCCTCCCTCCCTCCCTCTGCTGCTCTCTCCCTCCCTCCCTCCCTCTGCTGCTCTCTCCCTCCCTGCTGCTCCCTGCTGCTCTCTCTCCCTCCCTCCCCTCTCTCCCTCCCTCCCTCCCCTCTCTCCCTCCGCTCTCCCTCCGCCCGCTTCTCTCTCTCCCTCTGCTCTCCCTCCGCCCGCTTCTCTCTCTCCCTCTGCTCTCCCTCTCCCTCTCTCCGCTGCTCTCTCTCTCCCTCTGCTCTCTCCCTCTCCTCCCTCCCTCTGCTCTCTCCCTCTGCTCTCTCCCTCCCTCTGCTCTCTCTCCCTCCCTCCCTCCCTCCCTCCCTCCCTCCCCTCTCTCCCTCCCCTCTCTCCCTCTCCGCTGCTCTCCCTCTCTCTCTCTCTCCGCTGCTCTCTCCCTCCCTCTGCTCTCACCCCCCCCATCCCTCCCCTCCCCCCTCCCTCTCTCCCTCCCCCTCCCTCTCCCTCTCCCTCCCTCTCTCTCTCTCCCTCCCTCTGCTGCTCTCCCTCTCCCTCTGCTGCTCTCCCTCTCTCCCTCTCCCTCTCTCCGCTCCTCTCTCCCTCCCCCTCCCTCTCTCCCTCCCCTCTCTCCCTCTCCGCTGCTCTCCCTCTCTCTCTCTCTCCGCTGCTCTCTCCCTCCCTCTGCTCTCACCCCCCCCATCCCTCCCCTCCCCCTCCCTCTCTCCCTCCCTCTCTCCCTCCCCCCCTCCCTCTCCCTCTCCCTCCCTCTCCCTCTCCCTCCCTCTCTCTCTCTCCCTCCCTCTGCTGCTCTCCCTCTCCCTCTGCTGCTCTCCCTCTCTCCCTCTCTCTCCCTCCCTCCCTCTCTCCTCTCTCCCTCTCTCCTCTCTCCCTCCCCTCTCTCCCTCTCTCCGCTGCTCTCTCTCTCCGCTGCTCTCTCTCCCTCCCTCTGCTCTCTCTCCCTCCCTCCCTCCCTCTGCTGCTCTCTCCCTCCCTCCCTCCCTCTGCTGCTCTCTCCCTCCCTGCTGCTCCCTGCTGCTCTCTCTCCCTCCCTCCCCTCTCTCCCTCCCTCCCTCCCCTCTCTCCCTCCGCTCTCCCTCCGCCCGCTTCTCTCTCTCCCTCTGCTCTCCCTCCGCCCGCTTCTCTCTCTCCCTCTGCTCTCCCTCTCCCTCTCTCCGCTGCTCTCTCCCTCCCTCTGCTCTCTCCCTCTCCTCCCTCCCTCTGCTCTCTCCCTCCCTCCCTCCCTCCCTCCCTCCGCTGCTCTCTCCCTCTCCCTCCCTCCCTCCGCTGCTCTCTCCCTCTCCCTCCCCTCCCTCTCTCCGCTGCTCTCTCTCTCTCCCTCCCTCTGCTCTCTCCCTCCCTCTCCCTGCTGCTCTCTCTCCCTCCCTCCCTCCCTCTGCTCTCTCCCTCCCTCCCTCTCCTCCCTCCCTCTCCTCCCTCCCTCCCTCCCTCCCTCCCTCCCTCCCTCCCTCCGCTCTCTCTCCCTCCCTCCCTCCGCTCTCTCTCCCTCCCTCCCTCCCTCCCTCTGCTCTCTCTCCCTCCCTCCCTCCGCTCTCTCTCCCTCCGCTCTCTCTCTCTCCCTCCCTCCCTCCGCTCTCTCTCCCTCCGCTCTCTCTCCCTCCCTCCCTCCGCTCTCTCTCCCTCCCTCTGCTCTCTCTCTCCCTCCCCTCCCTCCGCTCTCTCTCCCTCCGCTCTCTCTCCCTCCCTCCCTCCGCTCTCTCTCCCTCCCTCTGCTCTCTCTCTCCCTCCCCCTCCCTCCCTCCCTCCCTCCGCTCTCTCTCCCTCCCTCCCTCCCTCCGCTCTCTCTCCCTCCCTCCCTCCGCTCTCTCTCCCTCCCTCCCCCCTCCCCTCCCTCTCCCTCCCTCCCTCCCTCCCTCCCTCCCTCCGCTCTCTCTCCCTCCCTCCCTCCGCTCTCTCTCCCTCCCTCCCTCCGCTCTCTCTCCCTCCCTCCCTCCGCTCCTCCCTCCCTCCCTCCCTCCGCTCTCCCTCCCTCCCTCCCTCCCTCCGCTCTCTCTCCCTCCCTCCCTCCGCTCTCTCTCCCTCCCTCCCTCCCTCCCCCTCCCTCCCTCTCTCTCTCTCCCTCCCTCCGCTCTCCCTCCCTCCCTCCGCTCTCTCTCCCTCCCTCCCTCCGCTCTCCCTCCCTCCCTCCCCCCTCCCTCTCTCTCTCTCTCTCTCCCTCCGCTCTCCCTCCCTCCCTCCGCTCTCTCTCCCTCCCTCCCCCCTCCCTCCCTCTCTCTCCCCCTCTCTCCCTCCCTCCCTCCGCTCTCTCTCCCTCCCTCCCTCCCCCCTCCCTCCCTCTCTCTCTCTCCCTCCCTCCGCTCTCTCCCTCCCTCCCTCCCTCCCTCCGCTCTCTCTCCCTCCCTCCCTCCGCTCTCTCTCCCTCCCTCCCTCCCTCCGCTCTCTCTCCCTCCCTCCCTCCGCTCTCTCTCCCTCCCTCCCTCCCTCCGCTCTCTCTCCCTCCCTCCCTCCCCCTCCCTCCCCTCTCTCTCCTCCTCTCTCTCCCTCCGCCTTTCTCTCCCTCCCTCCCTCCGCTCTCTCCCTCCCTCCTCCTCTCCCTCCCTCTCTCCCTCTCCGCTCTCCTCCCTCTCTCTCCCTCCCTCCCTCCCCTCTCCCTCCGCCCTCTCTCCCTCCTCCCTCCCCCTCCTTTCCCTCTCTCTCTCTCTCTCCCTCCCTTTCTCTCTTCTCCGCTCTGGCATCCTCCCTCGGCTCTCTCTCCCTCCCTCCCTCCATCTCCCTCCCCTCTCTCTCTCCCCTCCCTCCCTCCGCTCTCTCTCCCCTCCCCTCCTCCCCTCCCCCTCCCTCCTCTCTCTCTCCCTCCCTCTCTCTTCCCTAAACTCGCTCTCTCTCCTCCCTCCCTCCACTCTCTCCCCCTCCCTCCCCTCTCTCTCCCTCCCTCCCTCCCCCTCCCTCCCCCCCTCTCTTCTCTCTCCGCTCCTCTCCCTCCTCCCCCTCCCTCCCCCTCTCCTCCTCTCCTCTCTCTCTCCCTCCCTCTCCTCTCCTCTCCCCTCCGCCCCTCTCCCTCTCGCTCCCTCCCCTCTCCTCCTCTCTCTCTCCCTCTCCCTCCCCTCTCTCTCCTCTCCCTCCGCCCTCCCCTCCCTCCTCCCTCCCTCCCTTTCTCTCTCTCTCTCTCCCTCCCTCCCTCCCTCTCTCTCCCTCCGCTCCCTCCTCCGCCTCTCTCCCTCCCTCCCTCCGCTCTCTCTCCTCCCTCCCCTCCCCGCCTCTCTCCTCCCTCCCTCCGCTCTCTGCTCCCTCCCTCCACTCCGCTCTCTCCCTCCCTCCCTCCGCTCTCCTCCCTCTCCTGCTGCTCTCTCTCCCTCCCTCCCTCCCTCCCCTCCCTCCCCTCCCTCAAGCTGAGACTAATGGATGCGTTCAAAACAACTGAGAACTTGAAATTCAGACTTCAGTGTGTTCAAGACAACTGGGAAGGACGAGATCTGACTGGGAAAATATTTTTTGAAAAGGTCATCCAAGTCGGACAACCTGAAGATCACGGACATCATGATACACTCAGCTCTGCCCAGCAAATGCTACATCAACTGTTGTGTTTTAATGATACGCTCAGCTCTGCCGAGAAACTGCTACCAACTGTTGTGTTTTAATGATACGCTCAGCTCTGCCGAGCAACTGCTACACCAACTGTTGTGTTTTGAAATATAATATGGCTTGAGAAGAACAAGATTGTCAGGGCCAGGCATATGGTGAATATGCTGTGATAATGTATTAGGAATACTGCACCAACCTCATTCCTAAAGAGCAATTCTTTAGGAGGTTAAATGGTACATTTTTTACATACATTTTTGTATTTTTAAGATCTAGATCTTGGCTTTTTGACTGGGAAAGGTTGCTGACCACTGGTTTATGACAACATGGAGTGACTGACAACGGGTGATGATAGCCAATCACAGTCTGGAGCTGGCTATAAGCCCCCTCCTCCCCTGTCAAAGTCCTTGCCAATAGGAGCCAGGGGTAGGGGTGAACTCCATGTCCTGGTTGGTCACATAGCTGAGCAGTGGAAGCCATTGATCATAGGAGTTGGATTAGCTGGTTTGTTGACCTAATAGTGCAGCCGGCTTCAGTGAGGTCAGGCTGTCTTATCTTCCTAAAAACACATGGCTCCTGTGGAAGAGGCTCAGTCTATCATGAAAGCACAGAGTATCAACACACACACACAGCTCATCTAATAGTATTAGCTTTTAGCAGATAAAGTGTTTGATAACGTCACTATTCTTAGTTTAGATTATGTAAAGCGTCGCTGAATAGTGATATTTTTAAGTGTTTTTTATAACTAGCTGAGCAAAATAACAACCAGCTGAAACGTAGGCCTGGATGCAGTATCTTTGACTTCCCAGATGCCTTCACATTGTATTTTGAAAATATGTTTTCTACATTTCCTTTTGAAGCAAAATTCTCCATCTAGCTTTGCAGGACAAACTAGACATGCTTCAGACCCATTTTACAGTTTAGGCTCAAGACCGTTGGTGGTGACTAGATGAAGACCAGTCAACAGGACATTAAGGGGAGTAGGGGGGTAAGGATGGTGGTGACTAGATGAAGACCAGTCATCAGACATTAACCTCTAGATGCTACCCATCCTGATCTGATGTAGACCAGCTTCATGTGAGCATAACACAAAAATGGGGTAAAGGATTCTTAGACATATTTAAGACCAGACATCAGGACATTAAGGAGTAAATGAAAGATAAACACCTGGTGGTGACTACCCATGAAGACCAGTCATCAGGACATTAAGAAAACATAGTAGCGATTTGACTAGGATGAGACCAGTCACCGAACATAAAGGAGTAAACGGATAAAGGATGGTTGTCCCTAGATGAAGACCAGTCATCAGGACATTAAGGAGTAGGGGGTAAAGGATGGTGGTGACTAGATGAAGACCAGTCAACAGGACATTAAGGAGTAGGGGGATAAAGGATGGTGACTAGATGTAGACCAGTCATCAGGACATTAAGGAGTAGGGGGTAAAGGATGGTGACTAGATGTGGACCAGTCACTTTCAAAATTAAGGAGTGGGGGAAAAGGATGGTGACTAGATGTAGACCAGTCATCAGGACATTAAGGAGTAGGGGGTAAAGGATGCAGACTAGATGTAGACCAGACATCAGGACATTAAGGAGTTAAAGGATGGTGGTGACTAGATGAAGACCAGTAACAGGACATTAAGGAGCAGGGGGTGAGTCGGGTAAGGATGGTAGCAGTGTCTAGATGTAGCCCAGAAACCAGGACATTAAGGAGCAGGGGGTAAAGGATGGTGACTAGATGTGTAGACCAGTCATCAGGACATTAAGGAGTAGGGGGGTAAAGGATGGTGGTGACTAGATGAAGACCAGTCAACAGGACATTAAGGAGTAGGGGTAAAGGATGGTGACTAGATGTAGACAGTCATCAGGACATTAAGGAGTGGGGGTAAAGGATGGTGACTAGACTGTCCCGACCAAATCAGGACATTAAGGAGTAGGGGGATAAAGGATGGTGACTAGATGTAGACCAGTCATCGAGCATTAAAGTGGGGGTTTTTATCATGGTGACTAGATGTAGACCAGTCATCAGGACATTAAGGAGTAGGGGGTAAAGGATGGTGACTAGATGTAGACCAGACATCAGGACATTATGAGTGGGGGTAAAGGTGGTGACTAGATGTAGACCAGTCATCAGGACATTAAGGAGTAGGGGGGTAAAGGATGGTGACTAGATGAACCAGTCATCAGGACATTGAAAGGAGACATCGGGGTAAAAATGGTACTAGATGTAGACCAGACATCAGGGGTAAAGGATGGGGGTAAAGGATGACTAGATGTAGACCAGTCATCAGGACATAGAGGAGTTTGGGGGGTAAAGGATGGTGACTAGAGTAGACCAGTCATCAGGACATTAAGGAGTTAGGGGGAAAGGACGGTGACTAGATGTAGACCAGACATCAGGACATTAAGGAGTATGGGGGTAAAGGATGGTGGTGACTAGATGTAGACCAGTCATCAGGACATTAAAGTAGGGGGTAGTAGTGGTGACCAGATAAGCTCAACAGGACATTAAGGAGTAGGGGGATAAAGGATGGTGACTAGATGTAGACCAGTCATCAGGACATTAAGGAGTAGGGGGTAAAGGATGGTGACTAGATGTAGCCCAGTCATCAGGACATTAAGGAGTAGGGGGGTAGGGGGTAGTAAAGGATGGTGGGTGACTAGATGAAGACCAGTCATCAGGACATTAAGGAGTAGGGGGTAAAGGATGGTGACTAGATGAAGACCAGTCATCAGGACATTAAGGAGTAGGGGTAAAGGATGGTGGTGACTAGATGAAGACCAGTCATCAGGACATTAAGGAGTAGGGGGTAAAGGATGGTGACTAGATGAAGACCAGTCATCAGGACATTAAGGAGTAGGGGGATAAAGGATGGTGACTAGATGTAGACCAGTCATCAGGACATTAAGGAGTAGGGGGTAAAGGATGGTGACTAGATGTAGACCAGTCATCAGGACATTAAGGAGTGGGGGTAAGGATGGTGACTAGATGAAGACCAGTCATCAGGACATTAAGGAGTAGGGGGGTAAAGGATGGTGACTAGATGAAGACCAGACATCAGGACATTAAGGAGGGGGGCAGATAGGACTAGTAAAGGATGGTGGTGACTAGATGAACACCAGTCATCAGGACATTAGGTAGGGGGGTAAAGGATGGTGACTAGATGTAGACCAGTCAACAGGACATTAAGGAGTAGGGGGGGGTAAAGGATGGTGGTGACTAGATGGACCATCAACAGGACATTAAGGAGTAGGGGTAAAGGATGGTGGTGACTAGATGAAGACCAGTCATCAGGACATTAAGGAAGTAGGGGGTAAAGGATGGTGGTGACTAGATGTAGACCAGTCATCAGGACATTAGGAGTAGGGGTAAAGGATGGTGACTAGATGTAGACCAGTCATCAGGACATTAAGGAGTAGGGGGGTAGAGATGGTGACTAGATGGTGACCAGACATCAGGACATTAAGGAGTAGGGGGTAAAGGATGCAGGTGACTAGATGAAGACCAGTCATCAGGACATTAAGGAGTAGGGGGGGTAAAGGATGGTGGGTGACTAGATGAAGACCAGTCAACAGGACATTAAGGAGTAGGGGTAAGGATGGTGGTGACTAGATGTAGACCAGTCATCAGGACATTAAGGAGTAGGGTAAAGGATGGTGACTAGATGTAGCCCAGTCATCAGGACATTAAGGAGTAGGGGGTAAGGATGGTGGGTGACTAGATGAAGACCAGTCAACAGAACATTAAGGAGTAGGGGGAAGATGGTGACTAGATGTAGACCAGTCATCAGGACATTAAGGAAGTGGGGTAAAGGATGGTGGTGACTAGATGAAGACCAGTCATCAGGACATTAAGGAGTAGGGGGATAAGGATGGTGACTAGATGTGTAGACCAGTCATCAGGACATTAAGGAGTAGGGGGTAAAGATGATGGTGACTAGATGAAGACCAGTCATCAGGACATTAAGGAGTAGGGGGTAAGGATGGTGGTGACTAGATGCAGACCAGTCAACAGGACATTAAGGAGTAGGGGTAAAGGATGGTGGTGACTAGATGTGAGCCAGTCATCAGGACATTAGGAAGTAGGGAGTAGGGGGTAAAAAGGATGGTGACTAGATGAAAACCAGTCATCAGAGACATTAAAGAGTGAAGGATGGATGGTGACTAGATGAAGACCAGTCATCAGGACATTAAGTAGAGGTAGAGATGGGTAAATGTCATCGATGGTAGGGTGACTAGATGCAGCCCAGTCAACAGGACATTAAGGAGTAGGGGGGTAAAGGATGGTGACTAGATGTAGCCCAGTCATCAGGACATTAGAAGTAGGGGGTAAAGGATGGTGGTGACTAGATGAAGACCAGTCAACAGGACATTAGGAGTAAGGGGTAAGGATGGTGACTAGATGTAGACCAGTCATCAGGACATTAAGGAGTAGAAGTGAGATGGTGACTAGTGGTCATCAGGGCTAGATAAAGCTACCAGTCAACAGGACATTAAGGAGTAGGGGGTAAAGGATGGTGACTAGATGTAGCCCAGTCATCAGGACATTAAGGAGTAGGGGGGGTAAAGGATGGTGACTAGATGTAGCCCAGTCATCAGGACATTAAGGAGTAGGGGGTAAGGATGGTGGTGACTAGATGAAGACCAGACAACAGACATTAAGGAGTAGGATGGGTAAAGGATGGTGGTGACTAGATGAAGACAATCCAACAGAGACAAGGAGTAGGGGTGACTAGATGTCAAAGGATAAGGATGGTGACTAGATGTGGCCCAGTCATGGACATTAAGGAGTAGGGGTAAGGATGGTGGTGACTAGATGAAGACCAGACAACAGGACATTAAGGAGTGAGATGGGGTGACTAGATGAGGATGGACATTAGGTGACTAGATGAAGACCAGTCATCAGGACATTAAGGAGTAGGGGTAAAGGAGTGGTGACTAGATGAAGACCAGTCATCAGGACATTAGGGGAAGTAGGGGGCAAAGGATGGTGACTAGATGCAGACCAGTCATCACACATTAAGGAGTAGGGGGTAAAGGATGGTGACTAGATGTAGGCCAGTCAACAGGACATTAAGGAGTAGGGGGTAAAGGATGATGGTGACTGGATGAAGACCAGACATCAGGACATTAGGAGTAGGGGGATTAAGGATGGTGGTGACTAGATGAAGACCAGACATCAGGACATTAAGTAGGGGGTAAAGGATGGTGGTGACTAGATGAAGACCAGACATCAGGACATTAAGGAAGTAGGGGGTAAAGGATGGTGTGACTAGATGAAGACCAGACATCAGGACATTAAGGAGTAGGGGGTAAAGGATGGTGGTGACTAGATGAAGACCAGTCAACAGGACATTAAGGAGTAGGGGTAAAGGATGGTGGTGACTAGATGAAGACCAGTCAACAGGACATTAGGAGTAGGGGGTAAGGATGGTGACTAGATGTAGACCAGTCATCAGGACATTAAGGAGTAGGGGGTAAAGGATGGTGGTGACTAGATGAAGACCAGTCAACAGGACATTAAGGAGTAGGGGGTAAAGGATGGTGGTGACTTGACAGGCCACTAGGACTTTGCCAAAAGGCAACTAAATAGTCTTAGACCATGAGAAACAAGATTCACTGGTCTGATGAAACCAAGATGAACTCTTTGGCCTGAATGCCAAGTGTCAAGTCTGGAGGAAATTCCCCAAATACAAGTGTACCAAGCTTGAAGCGTCATAACCAAGAAGACTGGAGGCTGTAGTCGCTGCTTCAACAAATGCCTGAGTCTGGAAAATATGGTACATTTCTGTCTTTTATTATTATTTTTAAATAAAATGGGCAAACATTTGTTTTTGCTTTGTCATTATGGGGTTGTGTGTGTAGATTGATAAGGGGGATTGCAAGTCAATCCATCATCACCCACCTATGGAGTGGAAAGTCCGTTCTTGTGATTCCAATTCTATGGTGCTGCTACCTGCTACCAACCAACTGTTCTGTTCAGCAGGTTATCCAGGTCAACAACAAACCCAGCAGGAAACCTCTCTGCCTTCCTTCCTGCCTCGTGTCGGTTTCACACAACAGCCAAACATAAGCCTGGGAACACCTCACACTATTACATAGACGACTAGTACCATTTGATAACCCTACTGGTACCGCTGAAGGCAGCACTGATGAAGTGAGAGGAATAGGCTTTGTGTCGACGTGAAAGGATGTAATCTGTCCACGAAGAGTTCACGGCTTTAGATTGATTTTTCTAAACCGTTTGGTTCTGGCTGTTAAGGGAAACAGACTGAAGTTGGTAGATTCAGAGAGCATTGAGTGCAATGTCCACAATGGGGCCAGAGTCAGGCAGATGGATGCAGGGGGTGGCTGATGTCTCAGTCTTCAGCTGCTTCCTACAGGGAGCAGGCAGTTATGGAACCAACACAAGGTCTTATATAGGCGGATTGATGTGTATCAGTTCAGAAAGTAGGAGTCATGTTTAGAAAACTCTATAGGTTATGAAATACACCTAACATGGCCTGACAGCTTCTGTAACAAAACAAAACTCATCGGCTAAGTCAATAATACTGTAATAACAGTGTCACCTATTCTTCATATATCTGTTCTTCTTCAGCCTCGTTCAAAACCACCATCTATTTTATACATAAGAGCCTGGTCCCTGTGAGAGAGATGGGCACCTGGGAGTCAGTGTGTGAAGTGGGCATCTTCCTCAGAGCAGCTGGGACTCCTGCCCGCCTCGGCACCCGCCTCCCTCCCTCCTTCCCTGCCTGCCCGCCCGCCTCCCTCCTTTCTTCCCCCCCTGCCCACCTCACCCCCCTCCCGCCTCCCTCCTGCCCGCCTCCCCCTTCCTTCCCTCCCCCCTGCCCGCCCGCCTCCCTCCTTCCCTCCCTGCCTCCCTCCTTCCTTCCTTCCCTCCCCTCCCTGCCTCCCTCCCACCTCCTTCCTTCCTTCCCTCCCTGCCCACCTCCCTCCTTCCCTCCCCCTCCCTCCATCCATCCATCCCTCCCTCCTCCCTCCATCCATCCTTCCCTCCCTCCCTCCCTCCCTTCCCCTTCCCTGCCTCCTTCCTTCCCTCCCTGCCCGCCTCCCTTCCCTCCCTGCCCGCCTCCTTCCTTCCCTTCCCTCCCTGCCTCCCTCCTCCCTTCCTCCCTCCTCCCTTCCCTTCCTTCCTTCCCTTCCCCCTGCCCGCCACAGCGCCCACCTCCCTCCTCCCTTCCTTCCTTCCCTCCCTCCCTGCCCGCCACAGCGCCCACCTCCCTCCTCCCCGCATCCTCTCCCGCCTCCCTCCCTTCCTTCCTTCCTTCCTTCCTTCCCTCCCTGCCCGCCTCCCTCCCTCCTCCTTCCTTCCTCCCTGCCCGCCACAGCGCCCACCTCCTCCCTCCCTCCTTCCTTCCTTCCTCCCTCCCTCCCTCCTCCCTGCCCGCCACAGCCCACCTCCTCCTCCCCCGGCTCCTTGCTGGAGCTCCAGAGCCAGACACGCCAGAAACTGTTCCTGGCAGGAGTGGTCGTCCTATCAGTGGACAGTGTACTACACACAGCACCGTCAGCAGCAGAGACTCCACCTGAGGAGAATCACCAACTTCCTATACCTGACAGGGGAACATATGTGTTCTCTGCTGTAACCAAGTACTTTGATCTTGACATCTTGACACTTAGCTAGCAAGTTAGCAAACCAAATGCATCGCTGGAGCCCTGAGCTGGATAGAATGTATTCAAAACAGCAGATATCTCAGAGTTCTACTTAACCTCGTTGTTGGTTATAAGCAGTGGAGCAGCACGTAACCCCGCAGTGACCCCAACTAACCCCAACGAACCCCGCAAAATAAATATTTATTTTTAAAATCGGTATTGAAAATCATACCGTGGGTATTTCAAAATACCCCGGTATAAAACGGTATGTCACCCAAGCCTAATGATGCCCGCACAGCCCGAGTAGGCAACAACATGGGGGTTTTGTCTCCCATCTCAAAGACTTGTCTGGGCCAGCTAAGTCATGCAGTGTAGACTGGCTTTAGTCTACTTTTTAAAATACATATTTTTTACCACAACAGAAATCCAGCGGTAGTATATTTTGCTAGAATTGTATGGTAGGGACCAGGACGTTGAGCAGACGACATTAAACTGACCTCTGGACAGATGTTCCTAAACACATTGGAGTTCCAGACAGATGTGTCCCAGCCAGGCCAGAGAAGCAGTGGAGGAGGAGGAGGAGGAGAGGCAGTGGAGGAGGAGAGAGGCAGTGGAGGAGGAGGAGGAGGAGGAGGCAGAGGAGGAGGAGAGAGGCAGTGGAGGAGGAGGAGAGAGGCAGTGGAGGAGGAGGAGAGGCAGGAGGAGGAGGAGGGAGGCAGGAGGAGGAGAGAGGCAGTGGAGGAGGAGGAGGAGGAGAGAGGCAGTGGAGGAGGAGGAGGAGAAGAGAGAGGCAGTGGAGGAGGAGGAGGAGGAGAGAGGCAGTGGAGGAGGAGGAGAGGCAGGAGGAGGAGGCAGAGGAGGGAGGAGGAGGAGAGAGGCAGTGGAGGAGGAGGAGAAGAGGAGGAGGCAGTGGAGGAGGGCAGGAGGAGAGAGGCAGTGGAGGAGGAGGAGGGAGAGAGGCAGTGGAGGAGGAGAAGGAGAGAGGCAGTGGAGGAGGAGAAGAGGAGAGGAGGCAGTGGAGGAGGAGGAGAGAGAGGCAGTGGAGGAGGAGAAGAGAGGCAGTGGAGGAGGAGAAGAGAGGCAGTGGAGGAGGAGAAGAGAGGCAGTGGAGGAGGAGAAGAGAGGCAGTGGAGGAGGAGAAGAGGCAGTGGAGGAGGAGAAGAGGCAGTGGAGGAGGAGGAGGAGAGAGGCGGAGAGAGGCAGTGGAGGAGGAGGAGGAGAGAGGCAGTGGAGGAGGAGAAGAGAGGCAGTGGGTGGAGGGAACAGAATAACACCTCACCTCCAGTCCTGACAGAAAGACTGATGTCCCACCATTTAGCTGGAGATAAATCAAGATGGACGCCAGAAGCACTTACTGATTAAGTGTCAGGAATCAGAAGTGCCCTCTCTGTCTAGAGTAGAATACTAGAGCACCATACTGGGAGGACAAAAGGAACGTCTTCCTCCCACTGGAATCAGACACAGCCAATACACTACAGTCCAGTCTGGCTCTCTGTCAAGAGGGAGGTTAGAAGGTACCCAGAGCAGGCCATACTGGGAGGACAAAAGGAACGTCTTATCCTCCCACTGGAATCAGACAGACCTGGAGGTTAACCAGACAGGTCAGCCCAACCCACGGGGAGGTTAACCAGACAGGTCACCCCAACCCACGGGGAGGTTAACCAGACAGGTCACCCCAACCCACGGGGAGGTTAACCAGACAGGTCACCCCAACCCACGGGGAGGTTAAACAGACAGGTCACCCCAACCCACGGGGAGGTTAAACAGACAGGTCACCCCACGGGGACCCACGGGGAGGTTAAACAGACAGGTCACCCCAACCCACGCGGAGGTTAAACAGACAGGTCACCCCACGGGGGAGGTTAAACAGACAGGGGAGGTTAAACAGACAGTTCACCCCACAGGGCCACCGGGAGGTTAAACAGACAGTCGTCTGATCTTTCGACTGGTAGAAATTTTAAAAGGTGTTTTTATACATGGAAAACACATCTTATTGAAGGGATCTTCAACGGGACGATATTTTCTTGAACAGATGGTCGGGAACATAATGACAAATCATTTGTAGACTGAAAATTGACCACAAGAACAACAAATCAGATAATATGACTAAAACAATCATTCCAAACCTGGATTAAATTGTATATGATCACGTGTCTCTATCATGCCTGGGAATACCTGGGAACAGATTTACTCAATTAAAATCACTTGGTGTTTTTACAGTCTTATGGTCCAACAATGAACATAAAAAAAATATATCATTTTAAAGGTTAATTTTTATTGGTTCAGAAAACTTAAAAGGGCCAAACAAAAGCAAGCCAACCAGTGGGCACCGAAGCCTTTGGGCACCGAGCTGCAGCCGACCAGTGGGCACCGAGCTGCTTTAAGCCAGCCGACCAGTGGGCACCGAGCTGCTTTAAGCCAGCCGACCAGTGGGCACCGAGCTGCTTTAAGCCAGCCGACCAGTGGGCACCGAGCTGCTTTAAGCCAGCCGACCAGTGGGCACCGAGCTGCTTTAAGCCAGCCGACCAGTGGGCACCGAGCTGCTTTAAGCAAGCCAACCAGTGGGCACCGAGCTGCTTTAAGCAAGCCAACCAGTGGGCACCGAGCTGCTTTAAGCAAGCCAACCAGTGGGCACCGAGCTGCTTTAAGCCAGCCAACCAGTGGGCACCGAGCTGCTTTAAGCCAGCCAACCAGTGGGCACCGAGCTGCTTTAAGCAAGCCAACCAGTGGGCACGGAGCTGCTTCAAGCAAGCCAACCAGTGGGCACGGAGCTGCTTTAAGCCAGCCACCCAGTGGGCACGGAGCTGCTTTAAGCCAGCCAACCAGTGGGCACCGAGCTGCTTTAAGCCAGCCAACCAGTGGGCACCGAGCTGCTTTAAGCAAGCCAACCGGTGGGCACCGAGCTGCTTTAAGCAAGCCAACCGGTGGGCACCGAGCTGCTTTAAGGAAGCCAACCAGTGGGCACAGAGCTGCTTTAAGCAAGTCAACCAGTGAGCACTGAGCTGCTTTAAGAGGGCTGTTTATGGAACACAGATGACTCCAGAGGGAGCCCGATGGAAACTGATTTGGGCCGGGCCGGGCGCGTGTCTCTCTCTCCTCCTGCAGCGACAACAGAAACACCAACAGTGTGATTGCCGCTGTCCGTGGTGCTGAAGCTGCAGCGTAAGACGTCTCTAGTTTCTTACTTGTTTTTCCCCTGACTGAAACACTTCATTACAGAAATCCCTCATTTGTTTAGGATATACATTCCCTATTCCTCCAACCTTGCTCTCTTTACGTGACACATGTAAGCATCGCATGCATGTGACCAATAGGGACTGACCTACAGCCAATCATAACCACATTAATGACTTGGTTATAACGAACTCCCAACACCGTAACATGTGTAAAAACATAATGGATGCAGAGGATGTGAAAAATAAACTCCAAAACAGGAGACTGCTGGACTAATGAACTCTCAGTTGACCAACGGTGTCCTTTCATCACCCCTTGGTGGAACAGGAGGTGAATTTAGAGGCTGCTTATATTCAGCTCCAACTTCTCTGTCGTAGAGGCTGCTTATATTCAGCTCCAACTTCTCTCGTCGTGAGAGACTGCTCTCATCATACCCTGCTCTTTCAGGGCTAGATCACTGGGAAACATGACTTCCTCTCATCATCATACCCTGCTCTTTCAGGGCTAGATCACTGGGAAACATGACGACTTCCTCTCATCATACCCTGCTCTTTCAGGGCTAGATCACTGGGAAACACGACTTCCTGCTTCTTATTCATCCCTTTCAGAACACCAGTATGCAGCTCACAGGAGGCTGGTGGCGCCTTCATTAGGGAGGACGGCTCATAGTAACGGCTGGAACAGAATAAACGGAAAGGTATGAAACTCATGAGCTCATGGAATGCATGTGTCTGACGCCGTTCCATTCACTGTATTCCAGACGTTATTATGAGCCATCCTCCCCTCAGCAGCCTCCTGTGCTGCAGCCAGAGTTATAGAGCTGGCATAGTGGCATTGTGATGTTCTGCAAACCCATTCAAACAGCTAGGTTTCCTCCCTCCTACTCAGCAGCAGTAGTTTAACCGCCGTGCCCCAGCGCCCACCTAACAGCTCTGGAGCCAGGTGCAGCACTCGAGTCCATTACCTCCACTCCAGGCAGGGCCCACACCTTCCCACTGGGACGCCATTTTGGATCTAAATTCTCACCAGTCCCCTATCCAGCTGGTGGCTGCAGGCTCTAATCTAGTGGGCATCAGCGGCACAGTCCCATTACCTCCACTCCAGGCAGGGCCAAAACCTCTCCACTGGGCCTCCATTTTGGATCTCCTTTCCTCTCCTACCCATCTGGCTACTTGAGGCTCTAGTCTAGTGGGTATCAATGGCACAGCTTGACAGAGGGGATACAGGGATTAATAAACAGAGTCAGACTACAACACTCAGACTAGTAGTACAGCTATAAGCTCTTAATTCTGTTAGAGGCCAGCCAACACAGTTAGACACACCGAGCCAGCAGATGTAGGTTAAGTGGTGGTTTTTCATGTGCAGCTCTGGAAAGCAACAACATCAGTTCATAAAGTGTCTGCAGTCTAGAAGAGGTGCATATGTGATGTGTCAATGGGAGACAGTGAGGTGACCTATAGACCACCTGACTGTAGTCTAGTAGTAGAGGTATAGACCACCTGACTGTAGTCTAGTGGTAGAGGTATAGACCACCTCCTGACTGTAGTCTAGTGGTAGAGGTATAGACCACCTCCTGACTGTAGTCTAGTGGTAGAGGTATAGACCTCCTCCTGACTGTAGTCTAGTGGTAGAGGAGGTATAGACCTCCTGGCTGTAGTCTAGTGGTAGAGGAGGTATAGACCTCCTGACTGTAGTCTAGTAGTAGAGGAGGTATAGACCTCCTGACTGTAGTCTAGTGGTAGAGGAGGTATAGACCTCCTGACTGTAGTCTAGTAGTAGAGGAGGTATAGACCACCTGACTGTAGTCTAGTAGTAGAGGAGGTATAGACCACCTGACTGTAGTCTAGTGGTAGAGGAGGTATAGACCACCTCCTGACTGTAGTCTAGTAGTAGAGGAGGTATAGACCACCTCCTGACTGTAGTCTAGTGGTAGAGGAGGTATAGACCACCTGACTGTAGTCTAGTGGTAGAGGTGGCCTATAGACCAGCTGACTGTAGTCTAGTAGTAGAGGTATAGACCAGCTGACTGTAGTCTAGTGGTAGAAGAGGTATAGACCACCTCCTGACTGTAGTAGAGGAGGTATAGACCACCTGACTGTAGTCTAGTAGTAGAGGAGGTAAAGACCACCTGACTGTAGTCTAGTAGTAGAGGAGGTATAGACCACCTGACTGTAGTCTAGTAGTAGAGGAGGTATAGACCACCTGACTGTAGTCTAGTAGTAGAGGAGGTATAGACCACCTGACTGTAGTCTAGTAGTAGAGGAGGTATAGACCACCTGACTGTAGTCTAGTAGTAGAGGAGGTATAGACCACCTGACTGTAGTCTAGTAGTAGAGGAGGTATAGACCACCTGACTATAGTCTAGTAGTAGAGGAGGTATAGACCACCTGACTATAGTCTAGTAGTAGAGGAGGTATAGACCACCTGACTGTAGTCTAGTAGTAGAGGAGGTATAGACCACCTGAATGTAGTCTAGTAGTAGAGGAGGTATAGACCACCTGACTGTAGTCTAGTAGTAGAGGAGGTATAGACCACCTGAATGTAGTCTAGTAGTAGAGGAGGTATAGACCACCTGACTGTAGTCTAGTAGTAGAGGTAACCTATAGACCAGCTGTTTTACAAAACCTAAAATGTCATGTTTTTGTGATAAACAATTAATGCCCTGAAGGTTAGATTATTTAAGCTCACTATCTGAGTGACTAGTTAGACTAAACCATCTCTTAGTAAATGATCAAAACAGAGTTGGTTTGTAATATAAAGTCAACGTAGTGGAGGATACATGCACTAAGGGATATCTGACCTTGATCACATTAAGAGAGGACTGACATGTCAGTGTCACTCATTAACAGGCTGACCAGATAAGAGCTACTCTCTGCTTCCGGCAACATTGACGTAGTTTATCACGTCCCAAATTCTGCAAGGCCTTGGAAGGGCACCGTTACTTCTTGACAAGATCGACCGAACTGTGTAGCATCCTGTCCAAACCCAGCCACAGTAAGTCTACTTAGCAATCCCAAATGGCAACCTGCACCCTGTATAATGCACTACTTTAGACCAGGGCCTGTGGGCTCAGGTTAAAAGTAGTGCACTACGTCGGAATAGGGTGCATTTTGGGACACAGTCGGCGTATCAACTAAGGAAGCAGAATAAAGAGGTTCTGTGAGAAGCTAGCCAATCAGTATCTGTACTGCATTGAATACTAAATGTGACCCATTTCTCATGTGTTTTCCCTGACTAAAATGGGCTTAGCCCAACCTGTTCCTCTGTTATGCCTCAGATGGATACGAGATCACAACAGAAGGATTAGTCACAAATAAGAGAGAAAACAACGCAGTAGCCAGCCTAGTTACATCATGTTAAATGACATCATCTCCTTGGTACATTTTGATCTGGACAGAAATAAATTAAAATCGTCGAGACGGGGGAAATGAGGCGGCTCCCCGTCGAGACGGGGGGAAATGGAGGAGCTCCCCGTCGGGGAAATGGAGCGGCTCCCCGTCCGGGGAAATGAGGCGGCTCCCCGTCGGGGAAATGAGGCGGCTCCCCGTCGGGGAAATGAGGCGGCTCCCGTCGGGGAAATGAGGCGGCTCCCCGTGAGGCGGCTCCCCGGAAATGAGGCGGCTCCCGTCGGGGGAATGAGGCGGCTCCCGTCGGGGAAATGAGGCGGCTCCCCGTCGAGCCGGGGAAATGAGGCGGCTCCCCGTCGAGCCGGGGGAAATGAGGCGGCTCCCCGTCGAGCCGGGGGAAATGAGGCGGCTCCCCGTCGAGCCGGGGGAAATGAGGCGGCTCCCCGTCGAGACGGGGAAATGAGGCGGCTCCCCGTCGAGACGGGGGGAAATGAGGCGGCTCCCCGTCGAGCCGGGGGGAAATGAGGCGGCTCCTCGTCGAGCCGGGGGGAAATGAGGCGGCTCCTCGTCAAGACGGGGGGAAATGAGGCGGCCTATGTGCCCACAGTAGCATGAAGTACAGGCCATCTGTGCTGTTACCCATGGTACATACTGCTGTACCCAGGCAGCGCACTGCTCCACTGGATCCAAAGACAGACAGCCACGGGCAGAACTCATACCAGGTGTGCTCTTCAGTCAGACTATTCGTTTCCCAAACAGCACAGACCCCCAGCAGTGTGAATGTGCAATACTGGAACTCCAGCCTCTCCTGGGTCTGTCCAACAACACGTATCCCTATAGATAGACTGGCCCTACCTATGACAAACCAGTCTGTCACCATTTCCATTCAAGCTGGTTGCAGAACAACAGTCGAGTGTTAAAAACAAAAAGGACCAAAGAGACTGAACACATTCAGCCTACAGAATGACATGGTCATAACATAAGGGTTGTTAGGATGAAGACAGACACACTGGTTATAGGAGAGGAAATCTGACCCACTCTGTCCTTCTCTGGGGAACTACCGATTACACAAACACACAGAGACAGAGGGAGACCGAGACAGACCGAGACAGAGGGAGACCGAGACAGAGGGAGACACCAAGAGAGGGAGATGAGAGTGAGAGAAAGTAGAACGTGGTCACTTCAACAGTGCAGCCAACTGGATTGTAAGGACTGTACACAGGCTCAACAAGGACCCCGGTACCCAATATGGAAATGAACCTACTGTACACAGGCTCAACAAGGACCCCGGTACCCAATATGGAAATGAACCTACTGTACACAGGCTCAACAAGGACCCCGGTACCCAATATGGAAATGAACCTACTGTACACAGGCTCAACAAGGACCCCGGTACCCAATATGGAAATGAACCTACTGTACACAGGCTCAACAAGGACCCCGGTACCCAATATGGAAATGAACCTACTGTACACAGGCTCAACAAGGACCCCGGTACCCAATATGGAAATGAACCTACTGTACACAGGCTCAACAAGGACCCCGGTACCCAATATGGAAATGAACCTACTGTACACAGGCTCAACAAGTACCCCGGTACCCAATATGGAAATGAACCTACTGTACACAGGCTCAACAAGGACCCTGGTACCCAATATGGAAATTAACCTACTGTACACAAGCTCAACAACAAGTAGCCTGGTACCTAAACATAACTAATATTGTTATAGTCAAGGACAGTCAGTATTTGGTGCTGTAACTGACAGAGCTCAGAGGTGCCACATTCATGGCTGTGTTGTTATGGTTGTTTGTGGACAGATTTTAGAATTTGGGTCTGTGACAGGGGACCACAGGGGCCCAGCAGAGCAGAGGAGAGGTGTAAGTAACAGCTGTAACAGGAATCAGAAGTAGTCCCATCCCAGAGAGAATGAACAGAGACTAGATCAGGGCCATGTAACTGGGGAGGACAGAGCACTGAGCAGTCACCTTACCTCTGCCTGTCTTCCTGGGAACATCCCCTAGCCAACTAGTTTAGACCAAGACCATGACTCCGGTAAAGAAACTAGTGCACTCTATAGGGAGTCATTTGGGACACAGAATATGTCTGACCTGCCTGAACTGCTCTACAAATGAAAACAGGCTAGATCAAGTCCCAGGCCCTCCCAGATAGGAAGTTAACGACCCCTGAACTAGAGGATAGTGCAACACATCACGTGAAACCCATTCATTAATAACAAATGAGTTATTCAGTCTCCAGACGACGTGGTCAGATATCCCTCCTCTGTAACAAGGCTGGCCAGACTAACAAGGAGTCCTCTGAGCAAGCTGCCTTCTGGCAACAGATAAACCACCATGGGAGTATTCATCAAGTCCTCAGAGACTTCCAGAGGGGTTTTAGAGAGACTAGTTAAAGACAGGGAAGACAGTAGTGTGGTCAGAGGGGTTTTAGAGAGAGTAGTTAAGACAGGGAAGACAGTAGTGTGGTCAGAGGGGTTTTAGAGAGAGTAGTTAAGACAGGGAAGACAGTAGTGTGGTCAGAGGGTTTTAGAGAGAGTAGTTAAGACAGGGAAGACAGTAGTGTGGTCAGAGGGGTTTTAGAGAGAGTAGTTAAGACAGGGAAGACAGTAGTGTGGTCAGAGGGGTTTTAGAGAGAGTTTAAGACAGGGAAGACAGTAGTGTGGTCAGAGGGTTTTAGAGAGAGTAGTTAAGACAGGGAAGACAGTAGTGTGGTCAGAGGGGTTTTAGAGAGAGTAGTAGACAGGGAAGACAGTAGTAGAGGGGTTTTAGAGGTAGTTAAGACAGGGAAGACAGTAGTGTGGTCAGAGGGTTTTAGAGAGAGTAGTTAAGACAGGGAAGACAGTAGTGTGGTCAGAGGGTTTTAGAGAGAGTAGTTAAGACAGGGAAGACAGTAGTGTGGTCAGAGGGGTTTTAGAGAGAGTAGTTAAGACAGGGAAGACAGTAGTGTGGTCAGAGGGGTTTTAGAGAGAGTAGTTAAGACAGGGAAGACAGTAGTGTGGTCAGAGGGGTTTTAGAGAGAGTAGTTAAGACAGGGAAGACAGTAGTGTGGTCAGAGGGGTTTTAGAGAGAGTAAAGACAGGGAAGACAGTAGTGTGGTCAGAGGGGTTTTAGAGAGAGTAGTAAAGACAGGGAAGAGTAGTGTGGTCAGAGGGGTTTTAGAGACAGTTAAGACAGGGAAGACAGTGTGGGTCAGAGGGGTTTTAGAGAGTAGTTAAGACAGGGAAGACAGTAGTGTGGTCAGAGGGGTTTTAGAGAGAGTAGTTAGACAGGAAGACAGTAGTGTGGTCAGAGGGTTTTTAGAGAGTAGTAAAGACAGGGAAGACAGTAGTGTGGTCAGAGGGGGTTTTAGAGAGTAGTAAAGACAGGGAAGACAGTGTGTCAGAGGGGTTTAGGAGTAGTAAAGACAGGGAAGAGTAGTGTGGTCAGAGGGTTTTAGAGAGTAGTAAAGACAGGGAAGACAGTAGTGTGGACAGAGGGTTTTAGAGAGAGTAGTTAAGACAGGAAGGCAGTAGTGTGGACATATCTATTGTCAAGAGATAGAAGAACAAAGCAATGCATAGGCCACTACACCAAAGAAATAGCATCTCATTCTAGTAGGGTTGTAACGAGTACCAGCACCGTGACAAAACAATGCCTGATCTTCCACAGCAAAAAGAACACCAAGCAGAAAACCAAGGTGATTCTGGGTGACACCATAACGGGTGCTCGTCACGGGGAGGCAGGTAGCCCAGCGGTTAAGAGCGTTGGGCCAGTAACAGAAAGGTCTCTGGTTTGAATCCTCGAGCACAACCTGAAGACTACTTTACACCAGAGTGTCTTCTCTGTCCCTCTATCTACTCCACACTAGTATAGAGGACACCTTCCTTTAGGCTGCCCTGCTCTGTCCTGCCGTGCGCTGTCCTGTCCTGCTCTGTCCTGCCGTGCGCTGCCCTGTCCTGCTCTGCTCTGCTCTGCCGTGCCCTCACGTGCCCTGCTCTGCTCTGTCCTGCCCTCACGTGCCCTGCTCTCACTTGCCCTGCTTTGTCCTGTCGTGCCCTGCTCTGTCCTGCCCTCACGTGCCCTGCTCTGTCCTGTCCTGCCCTCACGTGCCCTGCTCTGTCCTGTCCTGCTCTGTCCTGTCCTCACATGCCCTGCCCCACTCTGTCCTGACCTGCCCTCACGTGCCCCGCCCCGTCCTCACGTGCCCCGCCCCGTCCTCACGTGCCCCGCCCCATCCTCACGTGCCCCGCCCCATCCTCACGTGCCCGCCCCGTCCTCACGTGCCCCGCCCCGTCCTCACGTGCCCCGCCCCGTCCTCACGTGTCCTGCCCTGCTCTGTCCTGGCGTGTCCTGCCCTGCTCTGTCCTGGCGTGTCCTGTCCTGCTCTGTCCCGGCGTGTCCTGTCCTGCTCTGTCCCGGCGTGCCCCGCTCTGTCCTGTGTCTCATTGACACTGATGACTATGACACCTATATACAGGGTCTGGTTAAATTGCCCCATTTGGCTGTGTGACAGGAGTCCGTTCCTTCGGTCAGGGTTCACTGAAGCACAGCTCCTGCCAGGGAGGCAGCTCAAGACACCCGCCGCCAGTTGATTGACACACTAACAATGGTAGTGCACTGTACAGCCCTTGTTTATGGCTCTGCACAGAGGTGTAGTGCTCCTTCCTGGTTGGTGTTGATTAGGAGTCCTGAGACTTAATATTTTCTGGTAATATATATTTGGTTTTACATCCAGCCCCAAGAGGTGCATGAAGGTACACATGAACAAGAGCGTGTGGACACCTGCAAGTCGAACATCTCATTCCCATCGCTGCTAAAACAGCCACCACTCTTCTGGGAAGGCTTTCCACTAGATGTTGGAACATTGCTGCTATAACAGCCACCACCAGCCTTCCCAAACTGTTGCCACAAAGTTGGAAGCACAGAATCGTCTAGAATGTCATTGTATGCTGTAGTGTTAAGATTTCCTTTCACTGGAACTAAGGGGCCCGAAACATGAAAAACAGCCCCAGATCATTATTCCTCCTCCACCAAACTTTACAGCTGGCACTATGCAGTCGGACAGGTAGCGCTCCGCTGGCATCAGTGTTAAACAAAACAAAATATATCTGTTTGAGATTCTTCAAAGAAGCCAACCTTTGCATTGACAGCTTTGGAAACCTCCACTCCCCACCCACCCCACAGCAGCACCTCCACCCACCCCACAGCAGCACCTCCACCCACCCCACAGCAGCACCTCCACCCACCCCACAGCAGCACCTCCACTCCCCCACCCACCCCACAGCAGCACCAGCACCCACCCCACAGCAGCACCTCCACTCCCCCACCCACCCCACAGCAGCACCCCCACCCACCCCACAGCAGCACCTCCACTCCCCACCCACCCCACAGCAGCACCTCCACCCACCCCACAGCAGCACCTCCACCCACCCCCACAGCAGCACCTCCACTCCCCCACCCACCCCACAGCAGCACCTCCACCCACCCCACAGCAGCACCTCCACTCCCCCACCCACCCCACAGCAGCACCTCCACCACCCCACCCACCCCACAGCAGCACCTCCACCCCCCACCCACCCCACAGCAGCACCTCCACCCCACAGCAGCACCTCCACACCTCCACCCACCCCACAGCAGCACCTCCCCCAACCACCCCACAGCAGCACCTCCACACTCCACAACCCCACAGCAGCACCTCCACACCTCCACCCCTCCACAGCAGCACCTCCCACCCCCAACCACAGCAGCAGCACCTCCACCCCCCCCACAGCAGCACCTCCACCCCCCCCAACCACCCCACAGCAGCACCTCCACCCCCCCCACCACCCCACAGCAGCACCTCCACCCACCCCACAGCAGCACATCCACCCCCAACCACCCCTCCAGCAGCACCTCCACCCCCCACCACCCCACAGCAGCACCTCCACCCCACCCACCCCACAGCAGCACCTCCACCCCCCACCCACCCCACAGCAGCACCTCCAGCCCCCCACCCACCCCGCAGCAGCACCTCCAGCCCCCCACCCCGCAGCACCCCCCCACCCCGCAGCAGCACCTCCACCCACCCCGCAGCAGCACCTCCACCCACCCCGCAGCAGCACCCCACCCACCCCGCAGCAGCACCTCCACCCACCCCACAGCAGCCCCTCCACCCCCACAGCAGCCCCGCCACCAAACACAGGTTATCCTACTTCCAGAGTTTCCTGAGGGGATTTTGGCCAATATGTTTCTTAAAACACATCACTGATTCACTAAAGAGATCCCAATCCCACCGTCTGTCTGTTAGGGCAGATCAAACGCCTGGCTCACCTGCTCTGTGGTTGCTGCCTGCCTGCACAGCTCTTTGGTTTAACTCCTCAGAAGCAGTTCACATTGATGTAGTTCAGCAACTGTTTTGAACTACTGAGCCAGGTATGATGCGAGGCTGAGGCTCTATCACAAACCCAGAGACCTTGGCTACCAGTTTAGGGGCTTTTATACTTACAGAATATAACATCTGTCGGACATCTATAACATCTGTCGGGCTTCCACATCAGATGTGCAGCTTTGTCTGTTTACAGTATCCTTACATTTGCCTTGAATGTGGACACCTGAAGACCCATTGGATCTCTCCTCGGTACTGCATGTTCTTTGGCAGTAGAAATGACGACAAGGGCTGTGGACTAGCTTGAGTTTTAATAGAAACACATGTAGGATCCAACTCCATCTGAACTAGAGTTGCTGAAGACAGAAAACACAACAGTATGTGGCTGCTGACCCCTCTGCTCCAACAGCCTTTGTGCCACTGCACAGCCAGGGAAACCAGGGCACACACACAGACACACAGACACAGACACACACACACACACACAGACACACAGACACACAGACACACAGACACACAGACACACACACACAGACACACACAGACACACACACACAGGGCAGCAGCTTGCAGACAAGAAGCTTTCTTGCCTTCTTTGCTTGCATCTCACCCACCACAATCAGATATGCTTGAGCCTCTCTCTGTGCTGTGTGCACTCAACAGCAGCCAATCTGGGACTACACTAATGACAAATGTTGGGGACTGTTCGTGCACTGTTAAAAATGTAGGCTATTCCCAGCAGTGGGTCACAACAAATGTTGTGGATTAAAAGAGATTAAGCCACACTCCTCACGCCAATCAAAATAAACAGTAAGCGGACAGGCCAAGCAGAACAAACAGCCTCATTTAGAGAAGGTTGAATTGATTAACGAGGGAAGAAAAAAAAAAAGACTAGTTATTTTTTAAACGCATTCCTGTCATAAAAGACGATCTTCCAAAGGGGCAATGATGGAAGCAGTAGTTCATCACAGAAACAAAAGCCCCCAAAAATATTGTTGAATCCTTTTAGGCATGAATAATTTAATTCGACCCTTATCTAAAAACATTTATTATTTTGTCATTACCGATAACACTGAGGAGATCAGACAGCGTCACCGGAGGTCAGGGGCCGTGTCAACTTCACATCAATCACCATTCTGATTGCTGTCAGTCTTCAGTTTGCTAAATTACAGATTCAGACTGACTCAAACAACCCAAATTCATAAACAGTGTTCATTGGAATATGAAAACAGAATGGGGCCTAAATGCATTAAATCCACAGCTGGACATCCTGGACAAAAACACAGAGTTGGGCTGAAGAAAAGTTTGCTAATTTAGAGTAGGTATATTCTTCCCAATAGCTATTTAATTTCAGTCAAGACCTCCAAATCACCACCTGCAACCAAAACAAGACCTTTCCCTGAGTGTCAATGCAGATAAATAGCTGGTAGATCTTGTAACAGAGAGTCATGAGTCTTTGTCCTTTAGCTACACGGTCATGTAATACCACAGGATGTAGCTACTCCTGAAAAGTCATCTCTCTCCAGACCAAGAACAGCACAGGCTAATGTTTTGTACTCAGATTGTAGAGATGAACTGACGGGATGGGGGAAATCATGATATTATCGTGTAGGTATTGTGTGTGTTGAGTAGCCTTAAATAGCTACTGTGTTGTCAAAGTACCAGCAGGCTACTATCAACTCATGCAACTAGTCAGGTGTAACTGGCAAACATTCAATGGACCACGATGAGTTTGATTTACATTCTCCTCGAACTGGACAACTAGGAAGAAGTAGTTAATTCACTGGTTAGATAAAGTTGGATGAATAAACACTTCGGTTGTTAAATTATATGGATTAGCAAAAGTCGGCTAACTAGAAACACTGGAACTAAATTAGACATAAAAAAAATCATTACGAGGTACCGTTAACTGAACACAACCAAAACATCAGGATAAGCGACAATAACTACATGTATAGGCCAGATATTTGTGGATGTTTGAACATTGTAAAGGTTAGCTGCTCGCTAAGCAGAGAAAACATAGCAGGCTAACAAGCTAACCAAAATACGCGCTAGTTGCTTTGACTTGAATAGCTCATTGAAAAACTGTGACTTAGCCATCTGCACCTGTAATGAAATGCCCTCCATAAAAACGGGATAAATCAGCTGGCTTGTAAGACATCAGTAGGACTCAATGTTCAAACCTTGGGGTAACTATTTGACTACAGCAGAGGGGGAGGGCTGCTGTGCGGACTGGGCCTGTAAATGTCTTGGTTCTCTGTCGCTCTCGATTTGTACAGACAAAAACCAAACACGATAACGCCAAATGTCGGATTACACCTCGACCACTGGCCCAATTTCCCCCAAACCGGGGTCGCTGGGTGCCAAAATAATACCGGTTTGACATGCAACGCTTCCCTGGTGGAGCATCGTGGATATTTTTTAGAGGGGAAAAAAAAAACTCACCGCATTAATTTCTCTTCTCCTCGCAGATCCAAGATGGCTGTGTACTCTAACATCGAGGATGCTGGGTATACAGCCTTTACCCTCTGACCCTGCCTCAACCTCCAAAGGCGTCTCCTGTAGCTGTTGCGGTGCTGGGCGGGTGCGCTTTCTGCTTCTGTTGCCTCCGAAGCATCGTCTCCCTCGCTTCATGTTCCTCTCTAAACAGACCGTGAAACATCTTCCGTGACCGAGCATGATCTATATAGACATTGAAGACGTGAATTGTGACGTGGCCTATGAAATGGCATTAGAAATATGACACATTAAATGTAAATAATTGTTTTCATTCCCCCATCTCCCTTTCATCACAGAACCTCACTGTTTTGTCATTTGTTGCAGACAAAATTATACACATGTAATTGAACAATTTGATAGTGTGCTAATTGGAGTTCATTCTCAGTTGCAGGGGTCATGGGCTAAAAAGTGATGATGATTGTGATGATGATATGGAGACACTGTCCCAATCAATCACATTTTGGAATATAGTTTAAAATGATATTGAAGTGATATGACTAACTTTAATGTGCAAGATGCCCAACCATGTTGTATGTATTGTCTGTTTGCTTTGACAGACAACCACCATTTTCCTCACCATTCAGTGTTTATCCTCTTTTAATCTGACAGTTTTCAGGTTATAAATAAAAGACAATGCTCTTTTGAGGCAACAAGAGATGTTAATAGATGAGCCCGTGTTATTACCACTCCGGCTCACTCACTCATAGCTCAACGTCTTCTGCACAGAACATTACATATACCGCAAAACAAATATTTCATTCAATCTTCTTCGTCTGCTTTTATGGGAAATACAAGGTCACGGTAAATATTGCATGATGAATCTCACATATGTGTCAATGTAATATGGAGATCAGTTGCGTTTCTACGTGTGCAGTGTCATTCATTGATTTATGGCTCAATTTATTTTTATACACAAAAGATGGAGATACCTGGTGGTTGCTGCTTGTGCTTCTGTTGACTTCCCCCTGTTGGTAAGGAAGTGAACTACTACAGATCTGTTCTTTCAGCATACTGAGCGTACAGTTACTGTAGCATCAGCATACCCTGGGCAATGAATATCAGACAGTTGCCCACTTTAAATTCACTTTGCATTATTCATTCACACCTCTTGGATGTTTAGGCCAACACATCTTTGTTCCCTGGGTGGAACTAGAGTCTTCATCTCATTTAATTAATCTGTCCTTTGTGTTGTTGTTTGTCAATGGTCAGGTCGTCTGTTGATGTTACCCAGACTATGCTTCGGTTGACCTATACCTTTCTGTTTGGGCAGCTCTACAATAGCTAGATATCCTCTCTTCTCCTCCAGACCAAGACAGGTCTAAATGGGCCAGTGACAGGAGTGGTAAGGGACTGACTGACTCTCGTCCAGGTGTGTATAAAGCATTCTGCCTGACGCCGTCCAGGTGTGTATAAAGCATTCTGCCTGACTCTCGTCCAGGTGTGTATAAAGCATTCTGCCTGACGCTGTCCAGGTGTGTATAAAGTATTCTGCCTGATGCTCGTCCAGGTGTGTATAATGCATTCTGCCTGACTCTCGTCCAGGTGTGTATAAAGCATTCTGCCTGACTCTCATCCAGGTGTGTATAATGCATTCTGCCTGACTCTCGTCAAGGTGTGTATAATGCATTCTGCCTGACGCTCGTCCAGGTTAATGCACATTCTGCCTGACTCTCGTCCAGGTGTGTATAATGCATTCTGCCTGAGGTCCAGGTGTGTATAATGCATTCTGCCTGACGCTCGTCCAGGTGTGTATAATGCATTCTGCCTGACTCGTCCAGGTGTGTATAAAGCATTCTGCCTGACTCTCGTCCAGGTGTGTATAATGCATTCTGCCTGACTCTCGTCCAGGTGTGTATAAAGCATTCTGCCTGACTCTCGTCCAGGTGTGTATAAAGCATTCTGCCTGACGCTCGTCCAGGTGTGTATAATGAATTCTGCCTGACTCTCGTCCAGGTGTGTATAATGCATTCTGCCTGACGCTCGTCCAGGTGTGTATAATGCATTCTGCCTGACTCTCGTCCAGGTGTGTATAAAGCATTCTGCCTGACGCTCGTCCAGGTGTGTATAAAGCATTCTGCCTGATGCTCGTCCAGGTGTGTATAAAGCATTCTGCCTGACTCTCGTCCAGGTGTGTATAAAGCATTCTGCCTGACGCTCGTCCAGGTGTGTATAAAGTATTCTGCCTGATGCTCGTCCAGGTGTGTATAATGCATTCTGCCTGACTCTCGTCCAGGTGTGTATAAAGCATTCTGCCTGACTCTCGTCCAGGTGTGTATAATGCATTCTGCCTTACTCTCGTCAAGGTGTGTATAAAGCATTCTGCCTGACTCTCGTCCAGGTGTGTATAATGCATTCTGCCTGACTCTCGTCCAGGTGTGTATAAAGCATTCTGCCTGACTCTCGTCCAGGTGTGTATAATGCATTCTGCCTGACTCTCGTCCAGGTGTGTATAAAGCATTCTGCCTGACTCTCGTCCAGGTGTGTATAATGCATTCTGCCTGACTCTCGTCCAGGTGTGTATAAAGCATTCTGCCTGACTCTCGTCCAGGTGTGTATAAAGCATTCTGCCTGACGCTCGTCCAGGTGTGTATAATAAATTCTGCCTGACTCTCGTCCAGGTGTGTATAATGCATTCTGCCTGACGCTCGTCCAGGTGTGTATAATGCATTCTGCCTGACTCTCGTCCAGGTGTGTATAAAGCATTCTGCCTGACTCTCGTCCAGGTGTGTATAAAGCATTCTGCCTGACTCTCGTCCAGGTGTGTATAATGAATTCTGCCTGACTCTCGTCCAGGTGTGTATAATGCATTCTGCCTGACGCTCGTCCAGGTGTGTATAATGCATTCTGCCTGACTCTCGTCCAGGTGTGTATAAAGCATTCTGCCTGACGCTCGTCCAGGTGTGTATAAAGCATTCTGCCTGACTCTCGTCCAGGTGTGTATAATGCATTCTGCCTGACTCTCGTCCAGGTGTGTATAAAGCATTCTGCCTGACTCTCGTCCAGGTGTGTATAAAGCATTCTGCCTGACGCTCGTCCAGGTGTGTATAAAGCATTCTGCCTGACTCTCGTCCAGGTGTGTATAATGCATTCTGCCTGACTCTCGTCCAGGTGTGTATAAAGCATTCTGCCTGACTCTCGTCCAGGTGTGTATAATGGATTCTGCCTGACTCTCGTCCAGGTGTGTATAAAGCATTCTGCCTGACTCTCGTCCAGGTGTGTATAAAGCATTCTGCCTGACTCTCGTCCAGGTGTGTATAATGCATTCTGCCTGACTCTCGTCCAGGTGTGTATAAAGCATTCTGCCTGACTCTCGTCCAGGTGTGTATAATGCATTCTGCCTGACTCTCGTCCAGGTGTGTATAAAGCATTCTGCCTGACGCTCGTCCAGGTGTGTGTAACGCAGCTCGTCCAGGTGTGTATAAAGCATTCTGCCTGATTCTCGTCCAGGTGTGTATAAAGCAGCTAGGTGTGTATAAAGCATTCTGCCTGATTCTCGTCCAGGTGTGTATAAAGCAGCTCGTCCAGGTGTGTATAAAGCAGCTCGTCCAGGTGTGTATAACGCAGCTCGTCCAGGTGTGTATAAAGCATTCTGCCTGACTCTCGTCCAGGTGTGTATAATGAATTCTGCCTGACTCTCGTCCAGGTGTGTATAATGCATTCTGCCTGACGCTCGTCCAGGTGTGTATAATGCATTCTGCCTGACTCTCGTCCAGGTGTGTATAAAGCATTCTGCCTGACGCTCGTCCAGGTGTGTATAAAGCATTCTGCCTGACTCTCGTCCAGGTGTGTATAATGCATTCTGCCTGACTCTCGCCAGGTGTGTATAAAGCATTCTGCCTGACTCTCGTCCAGGTGTGTATAAAGCATTCTGCCTGAAAGGTGTGTATAAAGCATTCTGCCTGACTCTCGTCCAGGTGTGTATAATGCATTCTGCCTGACTCTCGGGTGTGTATAAAGCATTCTGCCTGACTCGTCCAGGTGTGTATAATGGATTCTGCCTGACTCTCGTCCAGGTGTGTATAAAGCATTCTGCCTGACTCTCGTCCAGGTGTGTATAAAGCATTCTGCCTGACTCTCGTCCAGGTGTGTATAATGCATTCTGCCTGACTCTCGTCCAGGTGTGTATAAAGCATTCTGCCTGACTCTCGTCCAGGTGTGTATAATGCATTCTGCCTGACTCTCGTCCAGGTGTGTATAAAGCATTCTGCCTGACGCTCGTCCAGGTGTGTATATCGTCCAGGTGTGTATAAAGCATTCTGCCTGATTCTCGTCCAGGTGTGTATAAAGCAGCTCGTCCAGGTGTGTATAAAGCATTCTGCCTGATTCTCGTCCAGGTGTGTATAAAGCAGCTCGTCCAGGTGTGTATAAAGCAGCTCGTCCAGGTGTGTATAACGCAGCTCGTCCAGGTGTGTATAATGCATTCTGCCTGACTCTCGTCCAGGTGTGTATAAAGCATTCTGCCTGACGCTCGTCAGGTGTGTATAACGCAGCTCGTGGTGTGTATAAAGCATTCTGCCTGACGCTCGTCCAGGTGTGTATAAAGCAGCTCGTCCAGGTGTGTATAAAGCATTCTGCCTGATTCTCGTCCAGGTGTGTATAAAGCAGCTCGTCCAGGTGTGTATAAAGCAGCTCGTCCAGGTGTGTATAAAGCATTCTGCCTGATTCTCGTCCAGGTGTGTATAAAGCAGCTCGTCCAGGTGTGTATAAAGCAGCTCGTCCAGGTGTGTATAATGCATTCTGCCTGACTCTCGTCCAGGTGTGTATAAAGCATTCTGCCTGACGCTCGTCCAGGTGTGTATAACGCAGCTCGTCCAGGTGTGTATAAAGCATTCTGCCTGACGCTCGTCCAGGTGTGTATAAAGCAACTCGTCCAGGTGTGTAAAGCATTCTGCCTGATTCTCGTCCAGGTGTGTATAAAGCAGCTCGTCCAGGTGTGTATAAAGCAGCTCGTCCAGGTGTGTATAAAGCATTCTGCCTGACGCTCGTCCAGGTGTGTATAAAGCAGCTCGTCCAGGTGTGTATAAAGCAGCTCGTCCAGGTGTGTATAAAGCATTCTGCCAGAGCCAACGTATTCAGCATGAAGGAAACATGAGCATGATGAGAACCTGCCAGAATCTGCCACCTGGTTCCAACGGTCACCTAAAGGGAACTGTCACTGGTCGCGTTCCCTTGCTCAGACGTTGCATGCATCAACCAATGGTTGCGTGCCACGTCATCAACTGCGCTGTCGGGCACCAGATGGCAATAACATATGTGGTTAGGTGATCGGTAAAATATCTATCCAGGCGGTGTGTAAGATCTGGCTTCAGCAACATCTGAGTATGGGTACATGAACATTGTCTTAAAAAACAACTATAGACAGTGGAGCAGGGTAATTAACTAAATATGACTAATGATTCCATTCTACAAGGCTGAATGAACACAGTTATTAATTCATGTATTATTATTTAAACATGGCTGTGTTGGCTTGAACTCTTGAAGTGGTGGCTTCCACTGTGAGGAGAGAGAGAGAGAGGAATGGAGAGAGGGAGGGAGGAATGGAGAGAGGGAGGGAGGGAGGAATGGAGAGAGGGAGGGAGGGAGGAATGGAGGAGAAAGGGAGGGAGGAATGGAGAGAGGGAGGGAGGGAGGAGGAATGGAGAGAGGGAGGGAGGGAGGGAGAGGAGAGAGGGAGGGAGGGAGGAATGGAGAGAGGGAGGGAGGGAGGAATGGAGAGAGGGAGGGAGGGAGGGGAGAGAGGGAGGGAGGGAGGAATGGAGAGAGGAGAGGGAGGGAGGAGATGGAGAGAGGAGGGAGGAATGGAATGGAGGGAGGGAGGAATGGGAGGGAGGTAGGGAGGAATGGAGAGGGAGGGAGGGAGGAATGGAGAGAGGAGGAGTAGAGAGGGGAGGGAGGGAGGAATGGAGAGAGGAGAGAGGGAGGGAGGGAGGAGGAATGGAGAGAGGGAGGGAGGGAGGAATGGAGAGAGGGAGGGAGGGAGGAATGGAGAGAGGGAGGGAGGGAGGAATGGAGAGAGCGAGAGAGAGAGGAGAGAGAGAGAGGGAGGAATGGAGAGAGGGAGGGAGGAATGGAGAGAGGGAGGGAGGGAGGAATGGAGAGAGGGAGGGAGGGAGGAATGGAGAGAGGGAGGGAGGGAGGAATGGAGAGAGGGAGGGAGGAATGGGTGTTGGGTGGAAGGTAGAGCAGCCGAGCTATCTGTCTGATTAGCGAACTGTCAGTCACAAGCTTGCCCTGTGCCATGTTTCCAAACCTATCACATTGAACGCAGCTTAGAGAGAGACAGCAACCAATGTGAGAAAATAAACCCACGCTAATTGTCTTGAAGTTAAGATGAGGTGCAGCAAATTCATCCATAATGGAGGAAATGTAGTTGACACAAGACTACGAGCTTGGGGTTTTCTTTAAAAAATCTACTTTTCTTTGGTTCTGTATAAGAGCCAGTTTATAAGGTAATGGGTCCCAAAACAGAGGACATTTGTCACAACAAACACTTTACAAAAAGATAAAACTGTATCAGACCCCTTTGACTTCTTCCACATTTTGTTAGGTTACAGCCTTATTTTAAAATTGATTAAATAGTTTATCCCCCTAATCAATCTACACACATTACCCCATATTTACAAAGCAAAAAAAAAAAAAAAAAAATTTTTTGCAAATTTCTTTAAATTAAAAGAAGAAAGAAACGGAAACACTCCATTTTATTAAAAAAATCAAACCTGAAATATTTCATTTCCGTAAGTGTTCAGACCCTTTACTCAGTACTTTGTTGAAAAACCTTTGGCAGCAATTGCAGCCTCAAGTCTTCTTGGGTATGACGCTACAAGCTTGGTACACCTGTATTTGGGGAGTTCTTCCCATTCTTCTCTGCAGATCCTCTCAAGCTCTGTCAGGTTGGATGGGGAGCGTCGCTGCACAGCTATTTTCAGGTCTCTCCAGAGATGTTCAATCGGGTTCAAGTCTGGGCTCTGGCTGGGACACTCAAGGACATTCAGAGACTTGTCCCAAAGCCACTCCTGCGCTGTCTTGGCTGTGGGCTTAGGGTCGTTGTCCTGTTGGAAGGTGAACCTTCGCCCCAGTCTGAGGTCCTGGGCGCTTTGGAGCAGGTTTTCATCAAGGATCTCTCTGTACTTTGCTCCGTTCATCTTTGCCTCGATCCTGACTAGTCTCTCAGTCCCTGTCGCAGAAAAACATCCCCACAGCGTGATGCTGCCACCACCATGCTTCACCGTAGGGATGGTGCCAGGTTTCCTCCTGACGTGACGCTTGGCATTCAGGCCAAAGAGTTCAATCTTGGTTTCATCAGACCAGAGAATCTTATTTATTTTACAGAGGAGTGCCTTCTGTCTGGCCTCTCTACCATAAAGGCCTGATTGGTGGAGTGCTGCAGAGATGGTTGTCCTTCTGGAAGGTTCTCCCATCTCCACAGAGGAACTCTAGATCTCTGTCAGAGTGACCATCGGGTCCTTGGTCACCTCCTTGACCAAGGCCCTTCTCCCCCATTTGCGGCCAGCTTTAGGAAGAGTCTAGGTGGTTCCAAACGTCCTCCATTTAAGAATGATGGAGGCCACTGTGTTCTCTGGGACCTTCAATGCTGCAGAAATGTTTTGGTACCCTTCCCCAGATCTGTGCCTACGACACAATCCTGTCTCAGAGCTCTACGGACAATTCCATCAAATCAAATCGATCTCATTGCTTTTTTTCTCTCTGACATGCACTGTCAACTGTGGGACCTTATATAGACAGGTGTGTACCTTTCCAAATCATGTCCAATCAGTTGAATTTACCACAGGTGGACTCCAATCGAGTTGTAGAAACATCTCAAGGATGATCAATGGAAACAGGATGCACCTGAGCTCAATTTAGAGTCTCATAGCAAAGAGTCTGAATACATATGTAAATAAGGTGTTTTATTTATTTTTATACATTTGCAACAAACAAAAAAATAACAACCTGTTTTCTCTATGTCATTATGGTGTATTGTGATGTCATTATGGTGTATTGTGATGTCATTATGGTGTATTGTGATGTCATTATGGTGTATTGTGATGTCATTATGGTGTATTGTGATGTCATTATGGGTGTATTGTGATGTCATTATGGTGTATTGTGATGTCATTATGGTGTATTGTGATGTCATTATGGTGTATTGTGATGTCATTATGGTGTATTGTGATGTCATTAGGGTGTATTGTGATGTCATTAGGGTGTATTGTGATGTCATTATGGTGTATTGTGATGTCATTATGGTGTATTGTGATGTCATTAGGGTGTATTGTGATGTCATTATGGTGTATTGTGATGTCATTATGGTGTATTGTGATGTCATTATGGTGTATTGTGTGTACATTACTGAGGATGTTTTATTTTATTTAATCCATTTTAAATAAGACTGTAACGTAACAAAATGTGGAAAAAGGGAAGGGGTCTGAATGCTTTCCGAAGGCAGTGTATATCAGTATAGTGGCAAAGTAAGAAATACCGGAGAGAGCATATAGATATCCAAAATATTCTTTGTGATTTTCTTTTTTTTTCCAATGCAGTAGAATGTTAAAAGAAGCAGCGTTCAGCAGGACTTGTGAGTTACATAGTCCTGTGTCCCACAGTGGTACATGGAAGTGGAACCGATGAACTGTCCCACGCATCCTCCCAGACTGCACTCCTATTCTACTTCCTCTTCTTCTCATCTCTGCCACTTCTTCTTATTCTTCTTCTTCCTGTTGCCTTTTCCAACAGTCTGAATAGGGAGACAGTAGATGTGCATCGGGATGTTCTTGTAATAGCTGGTTACAACGGGCCTGGCAAAACAGAGAGAGTCAGCATGGTGTAAATACAGAGACACAGCATCTGTAGAATAAACTGTACTACCAGGCATCAACCGGTTATCTCCTTTGGGAGGAGACTGTACTACCAGGTATCAACAGGTTACCAGTAGGTTATCTCCTTTGGGAGGATAAATGTAGTATACAGTGCCTTGCGAAAGTATTCGGCCCCCTTGAACTTTGCGACCTTTTGCCACATTTCAGGCTTCAAACATAAAGATATAAAACTGTATTTTTTTGTGAAGAATCAACAACAAGTGGGACACAATCATGAAGTGGAACGACATTTATTGGATATTTCAAACTTTTTTAACAAATCAAAAACGGAAAAATTGGGCGTGCAAAATTATTCAGCCCCCTTAAGTTAATACTTTGTAGCGCCACCTTTTGCTGCGATTACAGCTGTAAGTCGCTTGGGGTATGTCTATATCAGTTTTGCACATCGAGAGACTGACATTTTTTCCCATTCCTCCTTGCAAAACAGCTCGAGCTCAGTGAGGTTGGATGGAGAGCATTTGTGAACAGCAGTTTTCAGTTCTTTCCACAGATTCTCGATTGGATTCAGGTCTGGACTTTGACTTGGCCATTCTAACACCTGGATATGTTTATTTTTGAACCATTCCATTGTAGATTTTGCTTTATGTTTTGGATCATTGTCTTGTTGGAAGACAAATCTCCGTCCCAGTCTCAGGTCTTTTTCTTCAGACTCCATCAGGTTTTTTCAGAATGGTCCTGTAAAAAGTTCAATTTTGGTTTCATCTGACCAGAGCACCTTCTTCCGCATGTTTGGTGTGTCTCCCAGGTGGCTTGTGGCAAACTTTAAACAACACTTTTTATGGATATCTTTAAGAAATGGCTTTCTTCTTGCCACTCTTCCATAAAGGCCAGATTTGTGCAATATAAGACTGATTGTTGTCCTATGGACAGAGTCTCCCACCTCAGCTGTAGATCTCTGCAGTTCATCCAGAGTGATCATGGGCCTCTTGGCTGCATCTCTGATCAGTCTTCTCCTTGTATGAGCTGAAAGTTTAGAGGGACGGCCAGGGCTTGGTAGATTTGCAGTGGTCTGATACTCCTTCCATTTCAATAGTATCGCTTGCACAGTGCTCCTTGGGATGTTTAAAGCTTGGGAAATCTTTTTGTATCCAAATCCTGCTTTAAACTTCTTCACAACAGTATCTCGGACCTGCCTGGTGTGTTCCTTGTTCTTCATGATGCTCTCTGCGCTTGTAACGGACCTCTGAGACTATCACAGTGCAGGCGCATTTATACAGAGACTTGATTACACACAGGTGGATTGTATTTATCATCATTAGTCATTTAGGTCAACATTGGATCATTCAGAGATCCTCACTGAACTTCTGGAGAGAGTTTGCTGCACTGAAAGTAAAGGGGCTGAATCATTTTACACGCCCAATTTTTCAGTTTTTGATTTGTTAAAAAAGTTTGAAATATCCTATAAATGTCGTTCCACTTCATGATTGTGTCCCACTTGTTGTTGATTCTTCACAAAAAATAAAGTTTTATATCTTTATGTTTGAAGCCTGAAATGTGGCAAAAGGTCGCAAAGTTCAAGGGGGCCGTATACTTTCGCAAGGCACTGTATGTCCTTGATAGTGAAAGGCTATCTCATAAATTCATACTACAGTATCATATGTGGAGAAAAAATGATATTGTAAAGTCTGTGGTACGTACTTTTGAGGCGCTGGTTGAGCTGGAGGAAGCACAGTGTCCTCCAGCGTAGCCTGTTGTCCTCCTGTCGCAGAACGTTCAGCTCTCTCTGTCTCGCCACCTCCCTGCGAACACGGTCTATCAGCTCCTCCTCCATACGCGCCAGCTGCACAGCAGAAAGCCCAGGGAGACTTGTTTTAGTATCCACATCACTGCTTTAGTTAACCACAGGGAGTTGTAGCTGTGGCTCTTCTGTGTGTTGACTGCAAGGTGACTCTGCATAGATAAATCGACCAAGACGGATTTTGCCAAAAGGGTACATTACAAACTGAATGGACTTGTACCATTCAGAAGCACTATCCTCACGTATCCCACCCAAACACACAGAAGCACTATCCTCACGTATCCCACCCAAACACACAGAAGCACTATCCTCACGTATCCCACCCAAACACACAGAAGCACTATCCTCACATATCCCACCCAAACACACAGAAGCACTATCCTCACATATCCCACCCAAACACACAAGAAGCACTATCCTCACGTATCCCACCCAAACACACCTCATGTATCCCAGAAGCACTGTCCTCAAAAACACACAAGAAGCACTATCCTCAGAAGAAGCACTATCCTCATGTATCCCACCCAAACACACCAGAAGCACTATCCTCACGTATCCCACCCAAACACACCAGAAGCACTATCCTCATGTATCCCACCCAAACACACAGGTGACAACCCAGGTGACAACCCTCGTGCTCACTCACACAAAAAGCCATCTGTTCCAGCTTGAGGACGACTTATCAACACCGTAAAGGACTCATTATCCATCTCCGGTGGGCTGCGGTCCAGACACCATTTCAGACAGAACATCTTAATGGGATTCTGGCTCAGGCCTTGAGTTTCCAATCTGCTTCATTCTCACCTAACAACCCTCCAACTGGGCAACAACATCATGGTCATTTCAGCCAGCAGAGAGCCCATCATTTCAGCCAGCACAGAGCCCATCATTTCAGCCAGCACAAAGCTGGGGCGGCAGGGTAGCCTAGTTGTTAGAGCGTTGGACTAGTAACCGAAAGGTTGCAAGTTCGAATCCCCGAGCTGACAAATCTGTCGTTCTGCCCCTGAACAGGCAGTTAACCCACTGTTCCTAGGCCCTCATTGAAAATAAGAATTTGTTCTTAACTGACTTGCCTGGTTAAATAAAGGTAAAATAAAAAAATTAATTTTAAAAAAAGCCCATCATTTCAGCCAGCACGAAGCCCATCATTTCAGCCAAGCCCATCATTTCAGCCAGCACGAAGCCCAGAGGCTTTATGACTGCAGTTGTGAATGAACAGAGACAAACTCTCTGAAACAAGACGTTATGATTATCTTCTAACACAAACAATACTGTATGTTGGAGACATCGTATTGCATTGGTAAAGGATTCCCAACCACGGTCCAATGAGGCAGATTGAATCTAATGATGTATTTTAGTGTATTTATTTACCTCTTCTCTCTGTCGCTATCAACCAGATAACAACCCTGTAAGATGGCTGAGATAAGATATGATGATGACAGTCAGCACAGCCTCTATAGCGTTATCCCCTCTCAGTCAGTACAACCTCTATAGCGTTATCCCCCCTCACAGTCAGTACAGCCTCTATAGCGTTATCCTCTCTCACAGTCAGTACATCCTCTATAGCGTTATCCCCTCTCACAGTCAGTACAGCCTCTATAGCGATATCCCCTCTCACAGTCAGTACAGTCTCTATAGCGTTATCCCCTCTCACAGTCAGTACATCCTCTATAGCGTTATCGTTCTCCTCTCTCACAGTCAGTACAGCCTCTATAGCGTTATCTCCTCTCTCATCAGTACAGCCTCTATAGCGTTATCTCCTCTCAGTCAGTACATCCTCTATAGCGTTATCTCCTCTCACAGTCAGTACAGCCTCTATAGCGTTATCTCCTCTCACAGTCAGTACAGCCTCTATAGCGTTATCTCCTCTCTCACAGTCAGTACAGCATCTATAGCGTTATCTCCTCTCTCATAGTCACACTCTGCTGTGAAGATGTCACCACCGCTGCAAGACAACTAACCGACTGCTGATCCCATCTCATCTCTCTCACACACACACACACACACACACACTGCTGATCCCATCTCATCTCTCACACACACACACACTGCTGGCCCCATCTCATCTCTCTTTCTCACACACACACTGCTGGCCCCATCTCATCTCTCTATCTCTCTCTCACACACACACACTCCGCTGATCTCATCTCTCTCTCACACACACACACTCTGCTGGACCCATCTCATCTCTCTCTCTCTCTCTCTCTCTCTCACACACACACTGCTGGCCCCATCTCATCTCTCTATCTCTCTCTCTCTCACACACACTGCTGGCCCCATCTCATCTCTCTCTCTCACACACACACTCACATACACTGCTGATCCCATCTCATCTCTATCTCTCTCACACACACACTGCTGGCCCCATCTCATCTCACACATCAGTCAACTGTGTGATATTCACTATGAGTGTCTCTCTCTCTCCACCCACCGGGGGGCAAGCAGCTTCTGAGGTAGACTCCTTGACTACCTTTCCCACAAGTCCTAGAGGCAAAATAGAAGACGTTGTAGTTCCTACCACATGTACCGTACCTCCTCAAGTAGATGCTTGTTGTCCTCCACTTTCCTCTGGTGCTCCTGGAGGGGGAGCTCCTGGATGGGGAGCTCCTGGAGGGGGAGCTCCTGGAGGGGGAGCTCCTGGAGGGGGAGCTCCCGGAGGGGGAGCTCCCGGAGGGGGAGCTTGGCTGGGTCTCCCCTCTCTTTGCTTTGAGTAGCAGGGTTGATGGGAGGGAAAATACATGGCCTGTAAAAGGAGAACGGGGGGGGGACACACATTAGATGATGCTCCTTTTTCTAACACATTCTTAAATATATTACTTTATTTTCAAACACATTTCCAGAACATTTAAACCTCCAGACATGGTTTTCATAAGCGTTTCTTTCCACTGACAGCAGGTTTTCTAAGTGAGCAAACGGCACGTTGACAAAGGGATTGATGGCGCAGCAGCAGTCCACATACAGTGTAACCTTGAAGTCTCCCATTTACCCATGTCTTCCTCTCTCGTTGCTTCCTTCCCTGCCTGCTGTTAACCAATCAGATGTCTTTACTGTACATTGAGCCTTGCCACTGTAACGTATCCCTGCTCCTGAAAGAGAGGTTGTGTTTCGGTCCTGCATCGCCGTGGAAAATCTGAGTAATCATCATTATTCAGGTCAGTAGCCAAGAGCCCTTCAGTTAAGAGAGGAGAGGCCTGATAGAGGTGTTGGCTTGCCTGGGTCTGTATCACAGCAAATACACACACACACACACACACACACACACACATACACACACACAGAGCGCAGGGAGAAGTGAGCTCACGTTGAGGTTGTCTTCGGGGGCTTATTTTACAGGTTTGCCTCAATGTGATCATGATGGAACACTAAGTGTTGGGTTACTGGATGGAAACGACACCAAGACATGAGATCGATAGCACCTTGACGTGGCCCACCCCTGTCTCTCTCTCTCACTAGAGCCCACCCTGTCTCTCTCTCTCACTAGAGCCCACCCTGTCTCTCTCTCTCACTCACTAGAGCCCACCCTGTCTCTCTCTCTCTCTCTCTCTCTCTCTCTCACTCGAGCCCACCCTGTCTCTCTCTCTCTGTATCACTAGAGCCCACCCTGTCTCTCTCTCTCACACACACACACATAGAGCCCACCCTGTCACTCTCTCTCTCACTAGAGCCCACCCTGTCTCTCTCTCACTAGAGCCCACCCTGTCTCTCTCTCTCACTAGAGCCCACCCTGCTCCTCTCTCTGTCTCTCACTAGAGCCCACCCTGTCTCTCTCTCTCTCACTAGAGCCCACCCTGTCTCTCTCTCTCACTAGAGCCCACCCTGTCTCTCTCTCACTAGAGCCCACCCTGTCTCTCTCTCTCTCTCTCTCTCTCTCTCTCTCTCTCACACTACAGAGCCCACCCTGTCTCTCTCTCACTAGAGCCCACCCTGTCTCTCTCTCTCACTAGAGCCCACCCTGTCTGTCTCTCTCTCTCACTAGAGCCCACCCTGTCTCTCTCTCTCACTAGAGCCCACCCTGTCTCTCTCTCTCACTAGAGCCCACCCTGTCTCTCTCTCACTAGAGCCCACCCTGTCTCTCACTAGAGCCCACCCTGTCTCTCTCTCACTAGAGCCCACCCTGTCTCTCTCTCTCACTAGAGCCCACCCTGTCTCTCTCTCTCACTAGAGCCCACCCTGTCTCTCTCTCTCTCACTAGAGCCCACCCTGTCTCTCTCTCTCACAAGAGCCCACCCTGTCTCTCTCTCTCACTAGAGCCCACCCTGTCTCTCTCTCTCACTAGAGCCCACCCTGTCTCTCTCTCTCACTAGAGCCCTCCCAGAGAGAGCGACAGAGAGAGAGAAAGAGAGCGAGAGAAGGAATAAAAGAGAGCCAGAGAGAATGAGCGAGAGCAAGAGAGAGAGAGCGAAAGAAAGAAAGAGCGCGAGAGAAGGAAAAGAGAGGGGAGATAATGAGAGAGAGAATGAGAGAGAGAGGGAAAAGAAAGAGTGAGAGAGGAGTCACCTGAAACCCTCACCTTTCTGCTGCTGAATGTGAGAGGTAAAGACGTCTTAATGTCCGGTCCACTAGCGCCTGTCAAATAAAAGACAGAAGGGGATTATCCCTAAGTAACATCACAGTTTACTGCAGCAGAACAAGAGCCAGACACCTAAAAGCAATACTTCATTATTACTTTCACGCTTTCATTGAGTGAGGTGTCTTTACAGTTTGAGCTGAGTGAGAGGTGGGACCGTGGGAGCTAGGGATGGACGGACTTGTTTTACGACTCTGGTCAACATTGCTGTAATCAAATCGTGTCTCTGTTCATTATGCCTATGTGAGACAATGTGTGTATGTCTGTGTGTGTGTGTGTGTGTGTGTGTGTGTGTGTGTGTGTGTGTGTGTTGTCACTAAGGAACCGGACACCTCTCCCACTGCAGCTGAGTTGAGTTTATTTACCTCAGTAGAACTGAACTAGGTAGAGTGGACTGACATCTGAGCCCTCAGTAGAACTGAACTAGGTAGAGTGGACTAACATCTGAGCCCTCAGTAGAACTGAACTAGGTAGAGTGGACTAACATCTGAGCCCTCAGTAGAACTGAACTAGGTAGAGTGGACTAACATCTGAGCCCTCAGTAGAACTCTGAACTAGGTAGAGTGGACTAACATCTGAGCCCTCAGTAGAACTGAACTAGGTAGAGTGGACTAACATCTGAGCCCTCAGTAGAACTGAACTAGGTAGAGTGGACTAACATCTGAGCCCTCAGTAGAACTGAACTAGGTAGAGTGGACTAACATCTGAGCCCTCAGTAGAACTGAACTAGGTAGAGTGGACTAACATCTGAGCCCTCAGTAGAACTGAACTAGGTAGAGTGGACTAACATCTGAGCCCTCAGTAGAACTGAACTAGGTAGAGTGGACTGACATCTGAGCCCTCAGTAGAACTGAACTAGGTAGAGTGGACTGACATCTGAGCCCTCAGTAGAACTGAACTAGGTAGAGTGGACTGACATCTGCCATGGAAGACATTCAATAGTATCATACTGTTTGTTTCATGTGGGTACATTCATGAGTTACAAATCCCACATTTCTGTAGACATCTGAGTCAAGTTCTTTGCAAATTGTCCAATACTAATCCTCCATTAAAACGTTGAGAGAACATCACAAAAACGGCTTTTTAAAACACATCCAACAGCCTGTCACTTGGTCATTGTTATGTAGTTCATGTCACTGCAGAAGGCAGGGTTGATGACTTCATTCACTATGCACTGTTATTACTGAGTGGACAAAACATTAAGAACACCTGCTCTTTCCAATAACAGACTGACCAGGTGAAATCTATGATCCCTTATTGATGTCACTCGTTAAATTCACTTCAATCATTGTAGATGAAGGGGAGGAGACAGGTTAAAGATGAAGGGGAGGAGACAGGTTAAAGATGAAGGGGAGGAGACAGGTTAAAGATGAAGGGGAGGAGACAGGTTAAAGATGAAGGGGAGGAGTCAGGTTAAAGATGAAGGGGGAGGAGTCAGGTTAAAGATGAAGGGGAGGAGACATGTTAAAGATGAAGGGAAGGAGTCAGGTTAAAGATGAAGGGGAGGAGTCAGGTTAAAGATGAAGGGGGAGGAGACAGGTTAAAGATGAAGGGGAGGAGACAGGTTAAAGATGAAGGAGAGGAGACAGGTTAAAGATGAAGGGGAGGAGTCAGGTTAAAGATGAAGGGGAGGAGTCAGGTTAAAGATGAAGGGGAGGAGACAGGTTAAAGATGAAGGGGAGGAGACAGGTTAAAGATGAAGGGGGAGGAGTCAGGTTAAAGATGAAGGGGAGGAGACAGGTTAAAGATGAAGGGGAGGAGACAGGTTAAAGATGAAGGGGAGGAGACAGGTTAAAGATGAAGGGGGAGGAGACAGGTTAAAGATGAAGGGGAGGAGACAGGTTAAAGATGAAGGGGAGGAGACAGGTTAAAGATGAAGGGGAGGAGACAGGTTAAAGATGAAGGGGAGGAGACAGGTTAAAGATGAAGGAGAGGAGACAGGTTAAAGATGAAGGGGGAGGAGTCAGGTTAAAGATGAAGGGAAGGAGTCAGGTTAAAGATGAAGGGGAGGAGTCAGGTTAAAGATGAAGGGAAGGAGTCAGGTTAAAGATGAAGGGGAGGAGACAGGTTAAAGATGAAGGAGAGGAGACAGGTTAAAGATGAAGGGGAGGAGACAGGTTAAAGATGAAGGGGAGGAGTCAGGTTAAAGATGAAGGGGAGGAGACAGGTTAAAGATGAAGGGGAGGAGACAGGTTAAAGATGAAGGGGAGGAGTCAGGTTAAAGATGAAGGGGGAGGAGTCAGGTTAAAGATGAAGGGGAGGAGACAGGTTAAAGATGAAGGGGAGGAGACAGGTTAAAGATGAAGGGGAGGAGACAGGTTAAAGATGAAGGGGAGGAGACAGGTTAAAGATGAAGGGGAGGAGACAGGTTAAAGATGAAGGAGGAGACAGGTTAAAGATGAAGGGGGAGGAGACATGTTAAAGATGTGTTTGGGGGAGGAGACAGGTTAAAGATGAAGGGGGAGAGACAGGTTAAAGATGAAGGGAAGGAGTCAGGTTAAAGATGAAGGGGGAGGAGACAGGTTAAAGATGAAGGGGAGGAGACAGGTTAAAGATGAAGGGGGAGGAGACATGTTAAAGATGAAGGGGGAGGAGACAGGTTAAAGATGAAGGGGAGGAGACAGGTTAAAGATGAAGGGGCAGACAGGTAAAAGATGAAGGGGAGTCCCAATCAGACAGGTTAAAGATGAAGGGGGAGGAGACATGTTAAAGATGAAGGGGAGGAGACAGGTTAAAGATGAAGGGGAGGAGACAGGTTAAAGATGAAGGGGAGGCTCACATGTTTGATGAAAGAACTGATGAAGGCTGCTGGGACATTTAAAGATGAAGGGAGGAGACAGGTTAAAGATGAAGGGGAGGACCATGTTAAAGATGAAGGGGAGGAGACAACTTAAAGATGAAGGGAGGAGACATGTTAAAGATGAAGGGGAGGAGACATGTTAAAGATGAAGGGAAGACATTTAAAGATGAAGGGAGGAGACAGGTTAAAGATGAAGGGGGTTCTGAGGGTTAAAAATGAAGGGGAGGAGACAGGTTAAAGATGAAGGGGGAGGAGACAGGTTAAAGATGAAGGGGAGACAGGTTAAAGATGAAGGGGAGGAGACAGGTTAAAGATGAAGGGGAGGAGACAGGTTAAAGATGAAGGGGAGGAGACAGGTTAAAGATGAAGGGGAGGAGACAGGTTAAAGATGAAGGGAGGAGACAGGTTGAAGATGAAGGGGAGGAGACAGGTTAAAGATGAAGGGGGAGGAGACAGGTTAAAGATGAAGGGGATGCACAGGTTAAAGATGAAGGGGGAGGAACAGTTAAAGATGAAGGGGAGGAGACAGGTTAAAGATGAAGGGGAGGAGACAGGTTTCAAAGATGAAGGGGAGGAGTCAGGTTAAAGATGAAGGAGGAGGAGACAGGTTAAAGATGAAGGGGAGGAGACAGGTTAAAGATGAAGGGAAGGAGACAGGTTAAAGATGAAGGGGAGGAGTCAGGTTAAAGATGAAGGGGAGGAGATAGGTTAAAGGAGGAGTTCTCAGCCTTGAGACCATTGAGACATGGATTGTGTTTGTGTCAGAGGGTGAACGGCCAAGACAGAATATTGAAGTGTCTTTGAACAGAGTCTGGTAGTATTCAACCTTTACTTAACTAGGCAAGTCAGTTAATTAAGAACTAATTATTATTTACAATGACGACCTACACCGGCCAAATGACGCTGGGCAAATTGTGCGCCACCTATGGGAGTCCCAATCACGGCCGGTTGTGATACAACCTGGATTCGAACCAGGGACTGTAGTGACGCCTCTTGCACTGAGATGCAGTGTCTTAGACCGCTGCCCCACTCTGGAGCCAAGAAGGTGCCAGGCTCACAGGTTTGTGTTAAGAACTGCAACGCTGCTGGGTTTTCTCACTCAACAGTTTCCTGTGTGTATCAAGAATGGTCCACCACCCAAAGGACACTCAGACAACTTGACACAACTGTGGGAAGCATTGGAGTCAACATGGACCAGCATCTCTGTGGAATACTTTCAACACCTTGTAGAGTCCCATGACCTGACGAGTTGAGGCTGTTCTGAGGGCAATGAAGCATTGGAGTCAACATGGACCAGCATCTCTCTGGAATACTTTCAACACCTTGTCAGTCCCATGACCTGACGAGTTGAGGCTGTTCTGAGGGCAATAGGGGGTGGAGCCTTAGTACGAAGGTGTTCTTAATGTTTTGTCCACTCAGTGTAGAGTCCCTTTCTCTTCTGAACTTCTCTCTTCTATAATAAATAAATCCACGTAGCCTATGCACACAAATTCAATGAAAATGTCTAAACATAATTTGCTATACATCTTTCATCGATTTGACATCACGCGAATGTTATTAATACTCAAGTGTTAGCAGGCTGTCTAGCCCAACTCACACGTACATACCTATAACATGCATTATGTTCACCCAGTGATTAAACAGGCTGTTTGTGCTTTAGTGCTTACATTGTAGACACAGAAGAACATATTAAAAGTAACTGAATCAATACTTTGTGTACTAATAAATAATACATTCTACAGAGCCTCTGTGTACTAATAAATAATACATTCTACATGCAGATATTTATAAAATGTTTTCTGTCAGTAACTCACCTCTACGTCCATCTCTGTTGCAGAGGCTTGTGGGAATGCTGCTGATGTGTGGTCTGGGCTGTGTGCCTCTGTTCCCTCCACCACCCCTGTCCCAGCCTAGTCTACCCTCTCTGACCCTCTCTGCCTCCACCCCTGTCAGCCACAGCCTAGTCTACCCTCTCTGACTCTCTCTGCCTCCACCCCTGTCAGCCACAGCCTATTCCTCACCGCCTGTCACAGCCTAGTCTACCCTCTCTGACTCTCTCTGCCTCCACCCCTGTCAGCCACAGCCTATTCCTCACCGCCTGTCACAGCCTAGTCTACCCTCTCTGACTCTCTCTGCCTCCACCCCTGTCAGCCACAGCCTAGTCTACCCTCTCTGACTCTCTCTGCCTCCACCCCTGTCAGCCACAGCCTAGTCTACCCTCTCTGACTCTCTCTGCCTCCACCCCTGTCAGCCACAGCCTAGTCTACCCTCTCTGACTCTCTCTGCCTCCACCCCTGTCAGCCACAGCCCCTCTCTGTCTACCCTCTCTGACTCTCTCTGCCTCCACCCCTGTCAGCCACAGCCTACTCCTCACCGCCTGACGGTCTACTAGTCTACGGTCTACTAGCCTAGTCTACTCTCTCTGCCTCCACCCCTGTCAGCCACAGCCTAGTCTACTCTCTCTGCCTCCACCCGTCAGCCACAGCCTAGTCTACCTTCTCTGCCTCTCTCTGACTACACCCCCTGTCACAGCCTACTCCTCACCGCCTGGCTAACCAGTGTCTTCACTGTTCGTCAATAATGCAGCAGAATCTTCTCCAGTTTCTCCCATCCCTCCAGGTAGAGCAGAAGGATGTGTCTTCTGACTCTTCCAGCCGTCATTCTCCACACCGTCTACTGCCACCTAATTAGTCTTTCAGAGTGCTGCTTGGGTTGCGCTTGAATAAGTCATAAAACACACAGAGATGGGTTGTGTGTCAACGTGTTCCTCTGTGTTTCTGGTTGTAAGGACCACGTCATGTCTGTTGACGGATATTTTGTTCTTTAGTTTTAATGAAGGAATTAGTTGATGACTAAATGAGTGACGGTGGGGTCCTGTGACGGTGTGGTCCTGTGACGGTGGGGTCCTGTGGGGTCCTGTGACGGTGTGGTCCTGTGACGGTGTGGTCCTGTGACGGTGGGGTCCTGTGACGGTGTGGTCCTGTGACGGTGGGGTCCTGTGACAGTGTGGTCCTGTGACGGTGGGGTCCTGTGCTTGATCAGGATAATATTGGGAGCATCCTTCTCCGTAACACACAGCTAATTCATTCAGACCTACAGCGTCCACTTACCGTGACTGTCCTAACATCTCTAATCCACTCCAACCAACTTTTATCCTCTACCCTGTCTCTCCCTCCATCCATCAATCACCCCATTTCTCCTTCTCCATTCCCCATCCATCCATCCCCCATTTATCCCTCCATTCCCCATTTATCCCTCCATTCCCCATCTATCCCCAATCTATTCCCCATCCTCCCTCCATCTCCCACTCCATTCCCCATCTCTCCCCTATGCCTCCCTCCACCCCCCCCCTCCATCTCCCCATCTATCCCTCCATCCCCCTCCGTCCCTCACTCCCCCATCCCCCACTCCATTTCTTTCTCCATCCCCATTTCTCCCTCTATCCCTCCCTCCACCCCCCATCTCCCCATCTATCCCTCCATCCCCCTCCGTCCCCCACTCCATCCCCCACTCCCCCATTTCTTTCTCCATCCCACTTCTCTTCCTCCATCCCCCATTTCTTCCTCCATCCCCCATTTCTTCCTCCATCCCCCATCTATCCCTCCATCACCCATTTCTCCCTCATCTCTCCCTAAATACCCACTCCTCCCTCCATCCCCCAACTCTCCCTCCATCCATCCCCCATTTCTTCCTCCATCCCACTTCTCTCCCCCATCCCCCATCTCTTCCCCAATCCCTCCCTCCATCCCCCAATCCCCCATTTCTCCCTCATCTCTCTCCCCATCCCCCATTTCTCCCTCCATCCCCCTTTCTCCCTCCATCCACCCCTCCCTCCATCCCCTTTCTCCCTCCATCCTATTTCCCCCTCCATCCCCCATTTCTTCCTCATCTCCCCTCCATCCCCCACTTTTCCCCCATCTCTTCCTCCACCCCACCTTCCATCAGACAGACACATACACACTGCACTCATATAGGTCATAGACTGCACAAAGATATCTCTTGTCTCCTGTTGGAATGGATTTCAGATTAATTAAAATGTGAATGATTTATACGGATGTCAGAACAGATTATGGGCCGTTGGTTGTGTTCTTTACATTCTAGTGTGTGTGTGTGTGTGTGTGTGTGTGTGTGTGTGTGTGTGTGTTACTTTCTTTTCCAGATTCCTCCAATCCCTCTCTCATGGTGTGTGGATGATGTCAAAGGTTTAAAGAGGAGAGAGGAGAAGGAGACATCTCTATTGGTTAGAATAGAGGAGACATCTACATTGGTTAGAATAGAGAGGAGAGGAGACATTTCTATTGGCCAGAATAGAGGAGAGGAGAAGGAGACATTTCTATTGGTTAGAATAGAGGAGACATTTCCATTGGCCAGAATAGAGGAGAAGGAGACATTTCTATTGGTTAGAATAGAGGACAGGAGACATCTCTATTGGTTAGAATAGAGGGAGGACACAGAGACATATCTATTGGTTAGAATAGAGGAGAGGATCCCTTGTAGCCGTTGGTTTAAAAGTTGTGTTGGCGGTGGTGTGTGTTGTTGGCAACTGACGTCATTCTAAATTTGCGTCTGAATGATAAAGTTGACCCTGGATGGGAAGTAGCTGCTTCAGAACAGAGAATTTAGTACTTTATTTTACAGTTTCCAATGGTATCTACCTGGTAATTACAGGGAATGATGCAGTAACACAGAATTCAACACAAGTACTTTCTGAAATAAATGTAATAGCTACCTACACAGTCAAGTATGAGATAGAAGTACTATTTTACTTTGGGACTCATCCTGTCCTCCTGTGTTCCAACAGTGTGACATGATCAATGTATAGTTTAATGAACAATCAATAACCTGTTATACTGCATTTACATTCCACTGAAAACAAAATGATCCTGTTCAGGTCTGTTCCAATTCAATCTCTTTTCACATAGTGCAAGAACTGTCACAAGGCAAAGTGACTCATATGACTCTTATCTACTGTAATTCTGTATCAATAAATATTCTCTTATTACAGTCCTTGTAAAAGAGATTATATACAACGATCTCATCAACAATCAGGACATTTCATAGAAAAACAATACAAAGTGGATGAATTATTCCGGTTGCCATACATCACGAAGACAAGCATCGACACCCATGTCATTGGCCTGCCAGAGGAACTACAGTACGAGGTCTTCTTCCTCACCACACCTCCGGTAGAAGTTGAAGTGGTAGTCTGTGAACAGCGCCCCCATGAAGCCACGGTCGGTATTGCAGTCTGCCTGTCCCTGGATGGAGATAGACCAAGATTGTCTATTACATTGACAAGTGATGCCTCTAACAGTGGAGATACTGTACAAGTCCTCAAAGATGGAAGGCAAGCGTGAGGAGGCGAGATCAGGTGGAACCATTCTAGCCAATGACAGGGTAGATAGGCGTGTGCACAACAGGCCTTAGAGATAGAGTTCTCATCTTTGTTTCTGTGCATTACGGGGAGACGAGAGCATTACGGGGAGACGAGAGCATTACGGAGAGCATTACGGGGAGCATTACGGTGAGACGAGAGCATTACGGGGAGCATTACGGGGAGCATTACGGGAGATGAGAGCATTACGGGAGACGAGAGCATTACGGGAGAGATGGGGAGACGAGAGCATTACGATGAGATGGGGAGACGAGAGCATTACGGGAAGACGAGAGCATTACGGGAGACGAGAGCATTACGGAGAGCATTACGGGGAGCATTACGGGAGCATTACGGTGAGACGAGAGCATTACGGGGAGCATTACGGGAGCATTACGGGAGACGAGAGAATTACGGGAGACGAGAGCATTACGGGGAGATGGGGAGACGAGAGCATTACGATGAGATGGGGAGACGAGAGCATTACGGGAAGACGAGAGCATTACGGGGGGACGAGAGCATTACGGGAGACGAGAGCATTACGGGGAGACGAGAGCATTACGGGGAGACGAGAGCATTACGGGAGACGAGAGCATTACGGGAGACGAGAGCATTACGGGGAGACGAGAGCATTACGGGGAGATGGGGAGACGAGAGCATTACGGGAGATGGGGAGACGAGAGCACTACGGGGAGACGAGAGCATTACGGGGAGACGAGAGCATTACGATGAGATGGGGAGACAAGAGCATTACGGGGAGACGAGAGCATTACGGGGAGACGAGAGCATTACGGGGAGACGAGAGCATTACGGGGAGATGAGAGCATTACGATGAGATGAGAGCATTACGATGAGATGAGAGCATTACGATGAGATGAGAGCATTACGATGAGATGGGGAGACGAGAGCATTACGGGAGACGAGAGCATTACGGGAGACGAGAGCATTACGGGAGACGAGAGCATTACGGGAGACGAGAGCATTACGGGGAGACGAGAGCATTACGGGAGACGAGAGCATTACGGGGAGACGAGAGCATTACGGGGAGACGAGAGCATTGCGGGGAGACGAGAGCATTACGGGGAGACGAGATTACGGGGAGCATTACGGGAGCATTACGGGAGACATTTACGGGGAGCATTACGGGAGACGAGAGCATTACGGGGAGCATTATGGTGAGACGAGAGCATTACGGTGAGACGAGAGCATTACGGTGAGACGAGAGCATTACGGGAGACGAGAGCATTACGGGGAGACGAGAGCATTACGGGAGACGAGAGCATTACGGGAGACGAGAGCATTACGGGGAGACGAGAGCATTACGGGAGACGAGAGCATTACGGGAGATGGGGAGACGAGAGCATTACGTGGAGATGAGAGCACTACGGGAGACGAGAGCATTACGGGAGACGAGAGCATTACGGGAGACGAGAGCATTACGGGAGACGAGAGCATTACGGGAGACGAGAGCATTACGGGGAGACGAGAGCATTACGGGGAGATGGGGAGACGAGAGCATTACGGGAGACGAGAGCACTACGGGGAGACGAGAGCATTACGGGAGACGAGAGCATTACGGGGAGACGAGAGCATTACGATGAGATGGGGAGACGAGAGCATTACGGGAGACGAGAGCATTACGGGGAGACGAGAGCATTACGGGAGACGAGAGCATTACGATGAGATGAGAGCATTACGATGAGATGGGGAGACGAGAGCATTACGGGAGACGAGAGCATTACGACGAGAGCATTACGATGAGATGGGAGACGAGAGCATTACGGGAGACGAGATTACGGGAGACGAGAGCATTACGGGGAGACGAGAGCATTACGGGAGACGAGATCATTACGGGAGACGAGAGCATTACGGGGAGCATTACGGGAGACGAGAGCATTACGGGGAGCATTACGGGAGACGAGAGCATTACGGGGAGCATTACGGGGAGACGAGAGCATTACGGGAGCATTACGGTGAGACAAGAGCATTACGGGGAGCATTACGGTGAGACGAGAGCATTACGGTGAGACGAGAGCATTACGGTGAGACGAGAGCATTACGGGGAGACGAGAGCATTACGGGAGACGAGAGCATTACGGGAGACGAGAGCATTACGATGAGATGGGGAGACGAGAGCATTACGGGAAGACGAGAGCATTACGGGAGACGAGAGCATTACGATGAGATGGGGAGACGAGAGCATTACGGGAGAGCATTACGGGAGACGAGAGCATTACGATGAGACGAGAGCATTACGATGAGACGAGAGCATGACGATGAGACGAGAGCATTACGGGAGACGAGCATTACGGGGAGACGAGAGCATTACGGGAGACGAGCATTACGGGGAGACGAGAGCATTACGGGGAGACGAGAGCATTACGGGAGACGAGAGCATTACGGGAGACGAGAGCATTACGATGAGACGAGAGCATTACGATGAGACAGAGCATTACGATGAGACGAGAGCATTACGATGAGACGAGAGCATTACGATGAGACGAGAGCATTACTATGAGACGAGCATTACGATGAGACGAGAGCATTACGGGGAGACGGGGAGACGAGAGCATTACGATGAGACGAGACATTACGGGAGACGAGAGCATTACGGGAGACGAGAGCATTACGGGGAGACGAGAGCATTACGGGAGACGAGAGCATTACGGGAGACGAGAGCATTACGGGGAGCGGGAGACGAGAGCATTACGGGAGACGAGAGCATTACGATGAGATGGGGAGACGAGAGCATTACGGGAGACGAGAGCATTACGGGAGACGAGAGCATTACGATGAGATGAGAGCATTACGATGAGATGGGGAGACGAGAGCATTACGGGGAGACGAGCATTACGACGAGAGCATTACGATGAGATGGGAGACGAGAGCATTACGGGAGACGAGAGCATTACGGGGAGACGAGAGCATTACGGGAGACGAGAGCATTACGGGAGACGAGCATTACGGGGAGCATTACGGGAGACGAGAGCATTACGGGGAGCATTACGGGAGACGAGAGCATTACGGGGAGCATTACGGTGAGACAAGAGCATTACGGGAGCATTACGGTGAGACGAGAGCATTACGGTGAGACGAGAGCATTACGGTGAGACGAGAGCATTACGGGGAGACGAGAGCATTACGGGAGACGAGAGCATTACGGGAGACGAGAGCATTACGATGAGATGGGGAGACGAGAGCATTACGGGAAGACGAGAGCATTACGGGGAGACGAGAGCATTACGATGAGATGGGGAGACGAGAGCATTACGGGGAGAGCATTACGGGAGACGAGAGCATTACGATGAGACGAGAGCATTACGATGAGACGAGAGCATGACGATGAGACGAGAGCATTACGGGAGACGAGCATTACGGGAGACGAGCATTACGGGAGACGAGAGCATTACGGGAGACGAGAGCATTACGGGAGACGAGAGCATTACGGGAGACGAGAGCATTACGGGAGACGAGAGCATTACGGGAGACGAGAGCATTACGATGAGACGAGAGCATTACGATGAGACGAGAGCATTACGATGAGACGAGAGCATTACGATGAGACGAGAGCATTACGATGAGACGAGAGCATTACGATGAGACGAGAGCATTACGGGGAGACGGGGAGACGAGAGCATTACGATGAGACGAGAGCATTACGGGAGACGGGGAGACGAGAGCATTACGATGAGACGAGAGCATTACGGGAGACGAGAGCATTACGGGGAGACGAGAGCATTATGGGGAGACGAGAGCATTACGGGGAGACGAGAGCATTACGGGGAGACGAGAGCATTACGGGAGCGAGAGCATTACGGGGAGACGAGAGCATTACGGGAGCGATGCATTACGATGAGACGAGAGCATTACGGGAGCGAGAGCATTACGGGAGACGAGAGCATTACGGGAGCGAGAGCATGGAGACGAGAGCATTACGGGGAGACGAGAGCATTACGGGAGACGAGCATTACGGGAGACGAGAGCATTACGGTGGGTTGAGTAAAGGGAGGGGTGGTTATCGTACTAATGTTATCATACTAATGTTTAACAACTCTGTTAGATTGTGGTTATCAGATCGGGTCGTTTTCCCCCACAACATACAACACGTAGTAGTTGTGAGGCTACCGGAACAGTGTCGTTTGACATTGATATTTTAGGAAAGGACACATTGGAGAAATCTTTTAGTTCTTACAGCCACTGCTGAGCGGAAGTGGTAGGAGCTCCTGTAGAATCGAGACACTGGCAGAGGCCATTCATGGACGTAGCCCTGGAGAGAACAAGAGAAACACTTTCAACCTTTATACTCTCTTTCTTTTCTTACCTTCTTTGTCCACTTTTTATCATACAAAGACCAGAGAGTTTGTAATTATCAAACAGAGAGCAACCACAGTATAGTGTTGTCTGTGGATGCCATACCTGTGTATTCATGAAATTGTATTCTTCGTTGGTTTGATCATGGTCCATCAAGGCAGAGCATTTAAACGTCTCATCATTATGACACAGGTGGACAACCAGCAGCTCTGTAGTACTGCGTCAGAGGAGAGGAGACACCTAGTGGTCATTTATGGTACTTACAACAAACCCACGGTGCCAAGTACCAAGTACCCTGTGACCATTTGTAATTAGTGTGAACAACAATGAGAGAATGTGCCTCATGCAGCTCTGTCTTAGAGGCCTTCATCTCCTCGTACAGAACAGGAAGTCCTGCCAGACTGGGGTCCAATGTCTGATTCAGACAAAGCTTCAAGTCTCGATTCAATCCGTAGTGCTGAAGATCTGAGGTAGTATAGTGTGATTGACATTTAAAGGTAATTTCCCATTGAGACGACATACGCAGCAACTACGTGACTGCAGTCTCTGCAAATGCCCGGAAACATTGCCTTTAAATTCCAAATCGCACCCTACTGCACTAAGGATTAAATGGAGCCCTTTGACTCACAAGCTCCCACAAGTTCCCCCGTGCTCCCCCGTGCTCCCCCTGTGCATGGACTCAATGTCTGGGAGGATTCAGACCATCATCAGCCCCGGAGGTAAAACAACCTCTTAGAAACTATCCCCTGCTCCTTCCAGAGTCCACAGTCGATGCCAACCTGTCACCACCGCAGTGGGAAGACAAGTCCTATTGAATTATTCAAATGGAAAACTAAGTGGAGACCAGAGGAAGTCTCATGTCCTGGTCACTCACTTCATCTGGACAGTGACACGCATGTTGGTGGGGACGAACTTGCTGATAGGGATTTGGAAGGAGTAGTTTCCTGACCTAAATGGAAACAGATCAACATAGAGATGAAGTATACCATCGGTTTGGCAGTCTGAATCTACATCTATCAAATGAGTTCAAACTGACTGAATGACGTACCCGCAGCTTCCCCTCTCACAGTACCGAGAGTCAATGATCTGTTCGTTTTCTTTGATGACAAAAGACTTTATTGTTGTGTTTGTCCCTGAAAATAGAACAACAATCTGATGTCATACTCTAAAGTATTGTGAAATAAAGTCAGAAAATAACACATTTGGATGAGCATTAAAATGTGTGTTCAAACGTGTGTGATAGAATTTGACTTACAATCTCCGGCACCTCTGATTTCTTCATTAAATTTGTCTTTCCCTTTATCTGAGAAGGCAGAATTGGAACCAAAAGAAAAGTGGGATTACCGCCTGTCACAAGCAGAATGCCAACACTTTATAGAGCATCAGAATGACGTCTCATTCAAGGTCAGCAACATGTCGGTTTTACGGCAAGATAAGCTAGTATGAAGAAAGAGATACAGTGAAGAATGCTGTTGATAAATGAAGACAGGGAGTAGCCAGCTCACCTGCTAGAGAGGGCCAGGTAGTGGGAGGACAACTCACCTGCTAGAGAGGGCCAGGTAGTGGGAGGACAACTCACCTGCTAGAGAGGGCCAGGTAGTGGGAGATACAGGGAGTAGCCAGCTCACCTGCTAGAGAGGGCCAGGTAGTGGGAGATACAGGGAGTAGCCAGCTCACCTGCTAGAGAGGGCCAGGTAGTGGGAGATACAGGGAGTAGACAGCTCACCTGCTAGAGAGGGCCAGGTAGTGGGAGGACAGCTCACCTGCTAGAGAGGGCCAGGTAGTGGGAGGACAACTCACCTGCTAGAGAGGGCCAGGTAGTGGGAGGACAACTCACCTGCTAGAGAGGGCCAGGTAGTGGGAGATACAGGGAGTAGACAGCTCACCTGCTAGAGAGGGCCAGGTAGTGGGAGGACAGCTCACCTGCTAGAGAGGGCCAGGTAGTGGGAGGACAACTCACCTGCTAGAGAGGGCCAGGTAGTGGGAGGACAGCTCACCTGCTAGAGAGGGCCAGGTAGTGGGAGGACAACTCACCTGCTAGAGAGGGCCAGGTAGTGGGAGGACAACTCACCTGCTAGAGAGGGCCAGGTAGTGGGAGGACAACTCACCTGCTAGAGAGGGCCAGGTAGTGGGAGATACAGGGAGTAGTCAGCTCACCTGCTAGAGAGGGCCAGGTAGTGGGAGATACAGGGAGTAGTCAGCTCACCTGCTAGAGAGGGCCAGGTAGTGGGAGATACAGGAGTAGTCAGCTCACCTGCTAGAGAGGGCCCGGTAGTGGGAGATACAGGGAGTAGCCAGCTCACCTGCTAGAGAGGGCCCGGTAGTGGGAGATACAGGGAGTAGTCAGCTCACCTGCTAGAGAGGGCCAGGTAGTGGGAGATACAGGGAGTAGTCAGCTCACCTGCTAGAGAGGGCCCGGTAGTGGGAGATACAGGAGTAGACAGCTCACCTGCTAGAGAGGGCCAGGTAGTGGGAGATACAGGGAGTAGTCAGCTCACCTGCTAGAGAGGGCCAGGTAGTGGGAGATACAGGGAGTAGTCAGCTCACCTGCTAGAGAGGGCCCGGTAGTGGGAGATACAGGGAGTAGCCAGCTCACCTGCTAGAGAGGGCCAGGTAGTGGGAGATACAGGGAGTAGACAGCTCACCTGCTAGAGAGGGCCAGGTAGTGGGAGATACAGGGAGTAGACAGCTCACCTGCTAGAGAGGGCCAGGTAGTGGGAGATACAGGAGTAGCCAGCTCACCTGCTAGAGAGGGCCAGGTAGTGGGAGATACAGGAGTAGACAGCTCACCTGCTAGAGAGGGCCAGGTAGTGGGAGATACAGGGAGTAGACAGCTCACCTGCTAGAGAGGGCCCGGTAGTGGGAGGACAGCTCACTTGCTAGAGAGGGCCAGGTAGTGGGAGGACAACTCACCTGCTAGAGAGGGCCAGGTAGTGGGAGGACAACTCACCTGCTAGAGAGGGCCAGGTAGTGGGAGGACAACTCACCTGCTAGAGAGGGCCAGGTAGTGGGAGGACAACTCACCTGCTAGAGAGGGCCAGGTAGTGGGAGGACAACTCACCTGCTAGAGAGGGCCAGGTAGTGGGAGGACAACTCACCTGCTAGAGGGCCAGGTAGTGGGAGGACAACTCACCTGCTAGAGAGGGCCAGGTAGTGGGAGGACAGGGAGTAGCCAGCTCACCTGCTAGAGAGGGCCAGGTAGTGGGAGATACAGGGAGTAGTCAGCTCACCTGCTAGAGAGGGCCAGGTAGTGGGAGATACAGGGAGTAGACAGCTCACCTGCTAGAGAGGGCCAGGTAGTGGGAGATACAGGGAGTAGCCAGCTCACCTGCTAGAGAGGGCCCGGTAGTGGGAGGACAGGGAGTAGTCAGCTCACCTGCTAGAGAGGGCCAGGTAGTGGGAGATACAGGGAGTAGCCAGCTCACCTGCTAGAGAGGGCCAGGTAGTGGGAGATACAGGGAGTAGCCAGCTCACCTGCTAGAGAGGGCCCGGTAGTGGGAGATACAGGGAGTAGTCAGCTCACCTGCTAGAGAGGGCCCGGTAGTGGGAGGACAACTCACCTGCTAGAGAGGGCCCGGTAGTGGGAGGACAACTCACCTGCTAGAGAGGGCCCGGTAGTGGGAGGACAACTCACCTGCTAGAGAGGGCCAGGTAGTGGGAGATACAGGAGTAGCCAGCTCACCTGCTAGAGAGGGCCAGGTAGTGGGAGATACAGGGAGTAGCCAGCTCACCTGCTAGAGAGGGCCAGGTAGTGGGAGGTACAGGGAGTAGTCAGCTCACCTGCTAGAGAGGGCCAGGTAGTGGGAGATACAGGGAGTAGTCAGCTCACCTGCTAGAGAGGGCCAGGTAGTGGGAGGACAACTCACCTGCTAGAGAGGGCCAGGTAGTGGGAGGTACAGGGAGTAGCCAGCTCACCTGCTAGAGAGGGCCAGGTAGTGGGAGATACAGGGAGTAGTCAGCTCACCTGCTAGAGAGGGCCAGGTAGTGGGAGATACAGGAGTAGTCAGCTCACCTGCTAGAGAGGGCCAGGTAGTGGGAGATACAGGGAGTAGTCAGCTCACCTGCTAGAGAGGGCCAGGTAGTGGGAGATACAGGGAGTAGTCAGCTCACCTGCTAGAGAGGTCCAGGTAGTGGGAGATACAGGGAGTAGTCAGCTGACCTGCTAGAGAGGGCCAGGTAGTGGAGGACAACTCACCTGCTAGAGAGGGCCCGGTAGTGGGAGGACAACTCACCTGCTAGAGAGGGCCCGGTAGTGGGAGATACAGGAGTAGCCAGCTCACCTGCTAGAGAGGGCCAGGTAGTGGGAGATACAGGGAGTAGTCAGCTCACCTGCTAGAGAGGGCCAGGTAGTGGGAGGACAACTCACCTGCTAGAGAGGGCCAGGTAGTGGGAGATACAGGGAGTAGCCAGCTCACCTGCTAGAGAGGGCCAGGTAGTGGGAGATACAGGAGTAGTCAGCTCACCTGCTAGAGAGGGCCAGGTAGTGGGAGGACAACTCACCTGCTAGAGAGGGCCCGGTAGTGGGAGGACAACTCACCTGCTAGAGAGGGCCCGGTAGTGGGAGGACAACTCACCTGCTAGAGAGGGCCCGGTAGTGGGAGATACAGGGAGTAGCCAGCTCACCTGCTAGAGAGGGCCAGGTAGTGGGAGATACAGGAGTAGCCAGCTCACCTGCTAGAGAGGGCCAGGTAGTGGGAGGACAACTCACCTGCTAGAGAGGGCCAGGTAGTGGGAGGACAACTCACCTGCTAGAGAGGGCCAGGTAGTGGGAGGACAGCTCACCTGCTAGAGAGGGCCAGGTAGTGGGAGGACAACTCACCTGCTAGAGAGGGCCAGGTAGTGGGAGATACAGGGAGTAGTCAGCTCACCTGCTAGAGAGGGCCAGGTAGTGGGAGGACAACTCACCTGCTAGAGAGGGCCAGGTAGTGGGAGGACAGCTCACCTGCTAGAGAGGGCCAGGTAGTGGGAGATACAGGGAGTAGTCAGCTCACCTGCTAGAGAGGGCCAGGTAGTGGGAGGACAACTCACCTGCTAGAGAGGGCCAGGTAGTGGGAGATACAGGGAGTAGTCAGCTCACCTGCTAGAGAGGGCCAGGTAGTGGGAGGACAACTCACCTGCTAGAGAGGGCCAGGAAGTGGGAGATACAGGGAGTAGTCAGCTCACCTGCTAGAGAGGGCCAGGTAGTGGGAGGACAACTCACCTGCTAGAGAGGGCCAGGTAGTGGGAGATACAGGGAGTAGCCAGCTCACCTGCTAGAGAGGGCCAGGTAGTGGGAGGACAACTCACCTGCTAGAGAGGGCCAGGTAGTGGGAGATACAGGGAGTAGTCAGCTCACCTGCTAGAGAGGGCCAGGTAGTGGGAGGACAACTCACCTGCTAGAGAGGGCCCGGTAGTGGGAGGACAACTCACCTGCTAGAGAGGGCCCGGTAGTGGGAGATACAGGGAGTAGCCAGCTCACCTGCTAGAGAGGGCCAGGTAGTGGGAGGACAACTCACCTGCTAGAGAGGGCCAGGTAGTGGGAGGACAACTCACCTGCTAGAGAGGGCCAGGTAGTGGGAGGACAGCTCACCTGCTAGAGAGGGCCAGGTAGTGGGAGGACAACTCACCTGCTAGAGAGGGCCAGGTAGTGGGAGATACAGGGAGTAGTCAGCTCACCTGCTAGAGAGGGCCAGGTAGTGGGAGGACAACTCACCTGCTAGAGAGGGCCAGGTAGTGGGAGGACAGCTCACCTGCTAGAGAGGGCCAGGTAGTGGGAGATACAGGGAGTAGTCAGCTCACCTGCTAGAGAGGGCCAGGTAGTGGGAGGACAACTCACCTGCTAGAGAGGGCCAGGTAGTGGGAGATACAGGGAGTAGTCAGCTCACCTGCTAGAGAGGGCCAGGTAGTGGGAGGACAACTCACCTGCTAGAGAGGGCCAGGTAGTGGGAGATACAGGGAGTAGTCAGCTCACCTGCTAGAGAGGGCCAGGTAGTGGGAGGACAACTCACCTGCTAGAGAGGGCCAGGTAGTGGGAGATACAGGGAGTAGCCAGCTCACCTGCTAGAGAGGGCCAGGTAGTGGGAGGACAACTCACCTGCTAGAGAGGGCCAGGTAGTGGGAGATACAGGGAGTAGTCAGCTCACCTGCTAGAGAGGGCCAGGTAGTGGGAGGACAACTCACCTGCTAGAGAGGGCCAGGTAGTGGGAGATACAGGGAGTAGTCAGCTCACCTGCTAGAGAGGGCCAGGTAGTGGGAGGACAACTCACCTGCTAGAGAGGGCCAGGTAGTGGGAGATACAGGGAGTAGCCAGCTCACCTGCTAGAGAGGGCCAGGTAGTGGGAGGACAACTCACCTGCTAGAGAGGGCCAGGTAGTGGGAGATACAGGGAGTAGTCAGCTCACCTGCTAGAGAGGGCCAGGTAGTGGGAGATACAGGGAGTAGCCAGCTCACCTGCTAGAGAGGGCCAGGTAGTGGGAGATACAGGAGTAGTCAGCTCACCTGCTAGAGAGGGCCAGGTAGTGGGAGATACAGGGAGTAGTCAGCTCACCTGCTAGAGAGGGCCAGGTAGTGGGAGATACAGGGAGTAGTCAGCTCACCTGCTAGAGAGGGCCAGGTAGTGGGAGATACAGGGAGTAGCAAACTCACCTGCTAGAGAGGGCCAGGTAGTGGGAGATACAGGGAGTAGTCAGCTCACCTGCTAGAGAGGGCCAGGTAGTGGGAGATACAGGAGTAGCCAGCTCACCTGCTAGAGAGGGCCAGGTAGTGGGAGGACAACTCACCTGCTAGAGAGGGCCCGGTAGTGGGAGGACAACTCACCTGCTAGAGAGGGCCAGGTAGTGGGAGGACAACTCACCTGCTAGAGAGGGCCAGGTAGTGGGAGATACAGGGAGTAGCCAGCTCACCTGCTAGAGAGGGCCAGGTAGTGGGAGGACAACTCACCTGCTAGAGAGGGCCCGGTAGTGGGAGATACAGGGAGTAGACAGCTCACCTGCTAGAGAGGGCCCGGTAGTGGGAGATACAGGGAGTAGACAGCTCACCTGCTAGAGAGGGCCCGGTAGTGGGAGATACAGGGAGTAGATAGCTCACCTGCTAGAGAGGGCCAGGTAGTGGGAGATACAGGGAGTAGCCAGCTCACCTGCTAGAGAGGGCCAGGTAGTGGGAGGACAACTCACCTGCTAGAGAGGGCCCGGTAGTGGGAGATACAGGGAGTAGACAGCTCACCTGCTAGAGAGGGCCAGGTAGTGGGAGGACAACTCACCTGCTAGAGAGGGCCCGGTAGTGGGAGATACAGGGAGTAGACAGCTCACCTGCTAGAGAGGGCCCGGTAGTGGGAGATACAGGGAGTAGACAGCTCACCTGCTAGAGAGGGCCAGGTAGTGGGAGGACAACTCACCTGCTAGAGAGGGCCAGGTAGTGGGAGATACAGGGAGTAGACAGCTCACCTGCTAGAGAGGGCCAGGTAGTGGGAGGACAGCTCACCTGCTAGAGAGGGCCCGGTAGTGGGAGATACAGGGAGACAGCTCACCTGCTAGAGAGGGCCCGGTAGTGGGAGATACAGGGAGTAGACAGCTCACCTGCTAGAGAGGGCCAGGTAGTGGGAGGACAACTCACCTGCTAGAGAGGGCCAGGTAGTGGGAGGACAACTCACCTGCTAGAGAGGGCCAGGTAGTGGGAGGACAACTCACCTGCTAGAGAGGGGCCCGGTAGTGGGAGATACAGGGAGTAGACAGCTCACCTGCTAGAGAGGGCCCGGTAGTGGGAGATACAGGGAGTAGACAGCTCACCTGCTAGAGAGGGCCAGGTAGTGGGAGGACAACTCACCTGCTAGAGAGGGCCCGGTAGTGGGAGATACAGGGAGTAGCCAGCTCACCTGCTAGAGAGGGCCAGGTAGTGGGAGGACAACTCACCTGCTAGAGAGGGCCCGGTAGTGGGAGATACAGGGAGTAGACAGCTCACCTGCTAGAGAGGGCCAGGTAGTGGGAGGACAGCTCACCTGCTAGAGAGGGCCAGGTAGTGGGAGGACAGCTCACCTGCTAGAGAGGGCCAGGTAGTGGGAGGACAGCTCACCTGCTAGAGAGGGCCAGGTAGTGGGAGGACAGCTCACCTGCTAGAGAGGGCCAGGTAGTGGGAGGACAGCTCACCTGCTAGAGAGGGCCAGGTAGTGGGAGGACAACTCACCTGCTAGAGAGGGCCAGGTAGTGGGAGGACAGCTCACCTGCTAGAGAGGGCCAGGTAGTGGGAGGACAGCTCACCTGCTAGAGAGGGCCAGGTAGTGGGAGGACAGCTCACCTGCTAGAGAGGGCCAGGTAGTGGGAGGACAGCTCACCTGCTAGAGAGGGCCAGGTAGTGGGAGGACAGCTCACCTGCTAGAGAGGGCCAGGTAGTGGGAGGACAGCTCACCTGCTAGAGAGGGCCAGGTAGTGGGAGGACAACTCACCTGCTAGGAGGGCCCGGTAGTGGGAGATACAGGGAGTAGCCAGCTCACCTGCTAGAGAGGGCCAGGTAGTGGGAGGACAGCTCACCTGCTAGAGAGGGCCAGGTAGTGGGAGGACAACTCACCTGCTAGAGAGGGCCAGGTAGTGGGAGGACAACTCACCTGCTAGAGAGGGCCCGGTAGTGGGAGATACAGGGAGTAGACAGCTCACCTGCTAGAGAGGGCCCGGTAGTGGGAGATACAGGGAGTAGACAGCTCACCTGCTAGAGAGGGCCAGGTAGTGGGAGGACAACTCACCTGCTAGAGAGGGCCCGGTAGTGGGAGATACAGGGAGTAGACAGCTCACCTGCTAGAGAGGGCCAGGTAGTGGGAGGACAACTCACCTGCTAGAGAGGGCCAGGTAGTGGGAGATACAGGGAGTAGACAGCTCACCTGCTAGAGAGGGCCAGGTAGTGGGAGGACAACTCACCTGCTAGAGAGGGCCAGGTAGTGGGAGGACAGCTCACCTGCTAGAGAGGGCCAGGTAGTGGGAGGACAACTCACCTGCTAGAGAGGGCCCGGTAGTGGGAGATACAGGGAGTAGACAGCTCACCTGCTAGAGAGGGCCCGGTAGTGGGAGATACAGGGAGTAGCCAGCTCACCTGCTAGAGAGGGCCAGGTAGTGGGAGGACAGCTCACCTGCTAGAGAGGGCCCGGTAGTGGGAGATACAGGGAGTAGACAGCTCACCTGCTAGAGAGGGCCCGGTAGTGGGAGATACAGGGAGTAGACAGCTCACCTGCTAGAGAGGGCCCGGTAGTGGGAGATACAGGGAGTAGACAGCTCACCTGCTAGAGAGGGCCAGGTAGTGGAGGACAACTCACCTGCTAGAGAGGGCCCGGTAATGGGAGATACAGGGAGTAGACAGCTCACCTGCTAGAGAGGGTCAGGTAGTGGGAGGACAACTCACCTGCTAGAGAGGGCCAGGTAGTGGGAGGACAACTCACCTGCTAGAGAGGGCCCGTTAGTGGGAGATACAGGGAGTAGACAGCTCACCTGCTAGAGAGGGCCAGGTAGTGGGAGGACAACTCACCTGCTAGAGAGGGCCAGGTAGTGGGAGGACAACTCACCTGCTAGAGAGGGCCCGGTAGTGGGAGATACAGGGAGTAGACAGCTCACCTGCTAGAGAGGGCCCGGTAGTGGGAGATACAGGGAGTAGACAACTCACCTGCTAGAGAGGGCCCGGTAGTGGGAGATACAGTGGAGGAGAGGAGGGCAGGAGAGATGGTGCTGGTATTATCCATGGAGGCTGTAGTGGGACAGCAGAACACTTCTTCACAGTAGATCAGGCTACAGAAGTCCACATCAGGGGTCCACGGGACAGGGGTGGTTGTTGGGTTGACTAATAAACAAACAAACAAACAAACGTCAATTTCCACATAAAGGACTACTCATGACAGACAGCAACACTTTTACCACCTCTTTGTACAATAGAATTGAATGAGACACCACAACGTTACCACGATGAGACACCACAATGTTACCACGATGAGACACCACAACGTTACCACGGTGAGACACCACAACGTTACCACGATGAGACACCACAACATTACTACGATGAGACACCACAACATTACTACGATGAGACACCACAACGTTACTACGATGAGACACCACAACGTTACCACAATGAGACACCACAACGTTACTACTATGAGACACCACAACGTTACCACGATGAGACATCACAACGTTACTACGATGAGACACCACAACGTTACTACGATGAGACACCACAACGTTACTACGATGAGACACCACAACGTTACTACGATGAGACACCACAACGTTACTACGATGAGACACCACAACATTACTACGATGAGACACCACAACGTTACTACGATGAGACACCACAACGTTACTACGATGAGACACCACAGCGTTACTACGATGAGACACCACAGCGTTACTACGATGGGACACCACAACATTACTACGATGGGACACCACAACATTACTACGATGAGCACAATGTTACTATGATGTGACATCACAACGTTACTGTGATGAAAGTAGAACTATATAAAGAGCATTTATGGGTTTTAAGGTAGTACTGACTGTTGTGGTGTAGAGAGGTTGTTTACCTAAGGTAGTCCTGACTGTTGTGGTGTAGAGAGGTTGTTTACCTAAGGTAGTACTGACTGTTGTGGTGTAGAGAGGTTGTTTACCTAAGGTAGTCCTGACTGTTGTGGTGTAGAGAGGTTGTTTACCTAAGGTAGTACTGACTGTTGTGGTGTAGAGAGGTTGTTTACCTAAGGTACTCCTGACTGTTGTGGTGTAGAGAGGTTGTTTACCTAAGGTACTCCTGACTGTTGTGGTGTAGAGAGGTTGTTTACCTAAGGTAGTCCTGACTGTTGTGGTGTAGAGAGGTTGTTTACCTAATGTAGTACTGACTGTTGTGGTGTAGAGAGGTTGTTTACCTAAGGTACTCCTGACTGTTGTGGTGTAGAGAGGTTGTTTACCTAAGGTAGTCCTGACTGTTGTGGTGTAGAGAGGTTGTTTACCTAAGGTAGTACTGACTGTTGTGGTGTAGAGAGGTTGTTTACCTAAGGTACTCCTGACTGTTGTGGTGTAGAGAGGTTGTTTACCTAAGGTAGTCCTGACTGTTGTGGTGTAGAGAGGTTGTTTACCTAAGGTAGTCCTGACTGTTGTGGTGTAGAGAGGATGCACAGTAGTCTCATTGCTGCAAATAAAAAACATATGACCTTTGAAATGAATTTCACATTCCATTCTGGATAGCATTTGGCACAGATGATAAAGTTTGAGTCTCAGTAGTATTCTTGAAAGTAGACTTGGCAGATAAACGCTGGCGGCATCTGTAGTTTGTGAAGCCAGTTCAGTGGTGTGTCTTACGTGTTTCCAGGAAGCAGCATGCCGGCGTCGTCTCTCAGAGTCAGCATGTAGAGACCTGTGATGGCAATAGAACTGTGGAAGAGACATAGGGATGTCATAACACTTCATAACACATTCATAACACATTACATAAGAAAAGAAAACAACATTGTCAGGCCCAGACCAGGGACTTACAATGCAGGTACATCAACAACAAAACAATTCAAGAGTCGATTTATGAAAAGGAATAGTAAACTTCTATATTCTAACCTCTCCAATGCTTTTATACAGTCACGTCCCACCCCATCCCATCTGATAGTCTACCTTTTCTCACATTTTCATTTCTCTGATACAGTTATCAGAATAGATCAAGCTTTATGCATTCAATATTATATTATATTCAGGTAGAGGTAACTGCCAAAATAATGGAAACACTTGAGTAAATGAGGGATGCAAAGTATATGGAAAGCAGTCGCTTCCACACAGTTGTGGTTCCTGAGTTAATTAAGCAAGTAACATCCTGGCATGCTTAAGGGTTATTATTTATATTATCATGCTTAAGGGTTATTATTTATATTATCACGCTTAAGGGCTATTATTTATATTACCATGCTTAAGGGTTATTATTTATATTATCACGCTTAAGGGTTATTATTTATATTATCACGCTTAAGGGTTATTATTTATATTATCATATTTAAGGGTTATTATTTATATTACCATGCTTAAGGGTTATTATTTATATTACCATGCTTAAGGGTTATTATTTATATTATCATGCTTAAGGGTTATTATTTATATTATATTATCACGCTTAAGGGTTATTATTTATATTATCATGCTAAAGGGTTATTATTTATATTATCATGCTTAAGGGTTATTATTTATATTACCATGCTAAAGGGTTATTATTTATATTATCATGCTTAAGGGTTATTATTTATATTACCATGCTTAAGGGTTATTATTTATATTATCATGCTTAAGGGTTATTATTTATATTATCGTGCTTAAGGGTTATTATTTATATTATCACGCTTAAGGGTTATTATTTATATTATCATGCTAAAGAGTTATTATTTATATTACCATGCTTAAGGGTTATTATTTATATTATCATGCTAAAGGGTTATTATTTATATTATCATGCTTAGGTACATTATTTTGGCCATTATTTAGGTTACCATGGCTATACCCCGTTGATGACAATGCCCAGATCCACAGGGGTCGAGTGGTCACAGAATGGTTTGATGTGCATGAAAACGATGTAAACCATATGCCATGGCCGTCTCAGTCACCAGATCTCAACCCAATTGAACATTTATAGATTCTGAAGCGGCGCCTGAAACCACCATCAACAAAACACCAAATTATGAATTGTCTGGTGGAATAATGGGGTCACATCCCTCCAATAGGGTTCCAGACACTTGTAGAATCGATGTCAAGGTGCATTGATGCTGTTCTGGCTGGTGGAGCCCCAACGCCCTAGTAAGACACTTGTAGAATCGATGTCAAGGTGCATTGATGCTGTTCTGGCTGGTGGAGACCCAACGCCCTAGTAAGACACTTGTAGAATCGATGTCAAGGTGCATTGATGCTGTTCTGGCTGGTGGAGACCCAACGCCCTAGTAAGACACTTCATGTTTCCTTTACTTTGGCAGTTACCTGTATATTGCAGTGCTTCAATATCCAGAGGTATTTTCTAACAAAGCAGTCATACTTTTTGTTTCAATATGAAAGTAACATGAACATCTGCTCCTCAGTTGTAACAGGAAGTCTTACCAGAAAGCCATTGTTGCTACCAGAATGATCATGCTGACTTGGACAAACTTGTGTTTTAAGCAGTGGTGGAACTTCACCTACAAGAGAATAAATATGAATATTAATGGTTTTAGTTTCATTTGATTCAGACTTGCTGTACACCTGTTCTTATACAAGTATACAGTCTTTCTGCAGTTCTACCTCACCTTGACAGATTTGAGAGGTGTTGGCTTCTGTGGTGGTGGAACACTGCTGTGTCTGTTTATTTTCCTGTGTGACACAACACATATATTATCAACACAACACATTAAATAATGACAGTTGAAACACAACATGTTAAATAATGACAGTTGAAACACGTTAAATAATGACAGTTGAAACACGTTAAATAATGACAGTTGAAACACGTTAAATAATGACAGTTGAAACACGTTAAATAATGACAGTTGAAACACGTTAAATAATGACAGTTGAAACACGTTAAATAATGACAGTTGAAACACGTTAAATAATGACAGTTGAAACACGTTAAATAATGACAGTTGAAACACGTTAAATAATGACAGTTGAAACACGTTAAATAATGACAGTTGAAACACGTTAAATAATGACAGTTGAAACACAAATGTTAAATAATGACAGTTGAAACACGTTAAATAATGACAGTTGAAACACATGTTAAATAATGACAGTTGAAACACGTTAAATAATGACAGTTGAAACACGTTAAATAATGACAGTTGAAACACATGTTAAATAATGACAGTTGAAACACATGTTAAATAATGACAGTTGAAACACATGTTAAATAATGACAGTTGAAACACGTTAAATAATGAGTTGAAACACAATACATTAAATAATGACAGTTGAAACACATGTTAAATAATGACAGTTGAAACACGTTAAATAATGACAGTTGAAACACGTTAAATAATGACAGTTGAAACACGTTAAATAATGAGTTGAAACACAATACGTTAAATAATGACAGTTGAAACACGTGTTAAATAATGACAGTTGAAACACATGTTAAATAATGACAGTTGAAACACGTTAAATAATGACAGTTGAAACACGTTAAATAATGAGTTGAAACACAATACGTTAAATAATGACAGTTGAAACACATGTTAAATAATGACAGTTGAAACACGTGTTAAATAATGACAGTTGAAACACGTGTTAAATAATGACAGTTGAAACACGTTAAATAATGACAGTTGAAACACGTTAAATAATGACAGTTGAAACACGTTTAAATAATGACAGTTGAAACACGTTAAATAATGACAGTTGAAACACGTTAAATAATGACAGTTGAAACACGTTAAATAATGACAGTTGAAACACAGTTGAAACATGTTAAATAATGACAGTTGTTAAACACATGTTAAATAATGACAGTTGAAACACGTTAAATAATGACAGTTGAAACACGTTAAATAATGACAGTTGAAACACGTTAAATAATGACAGTTGAAACACAAATAATGACGTTAAATAATGACAGTTGAAACACGTGTTAAATAATGACAGTTGAAACACATGTTAAATAATGACAGTTGAAACACATGTTAAATAATGACAGTTGAAACACGTTAAATAATGACAGTTGAAACACAAATAATGTTAAATAATGACAGTTGAAACACGTGACAGTTAAATAATGACAGTTGAAACACGTGTTAAATAATGACAGTTGAAACACGTGTTAAATAATGACAGTTGAAACATGTTAAATAATGACAGTTGAAACACGTTAAATAATGACAGTTGAAAAACACGTTAAATAATGACAGTTGAAACACGTTAAATAATGACAGTTGAAACACGTTAAATAATGACAGTTGAAACACGTTAAATAATGACAGTTGAAACACGTTAAATAATGACAGTTGAAACACGTTAAATAATGACAGTTGAAACACGTTAAATAATGACAGTTGAAACACGTGTTAAATAATGACAGTTGAAACACGTGTTAAATAATGACAGTTGAAACACGTGTTAAATAATGACAGTTGAAACACGTGTTAAATAATGACAGTTGAAACACGTGTTAAATAATGACAGTTGAAACACGTTTAAATAATGACAGTTGAAACACGTTTAAATAATGACAGTTGAAACACGTTAAATAATGACAGTTGAAACACGTTAAATAATGACAGTTGAAACACATGTTAAATAATGACAGTTGAAACACGTTAAATAATGACAGTTGAAACACGTTAAATAATGACAGTTGAAACACGTTAAATAATGACAGTTGAAACACGTTAAATAATGACAGTTGAAACATGTTAAATAATGACAGTTGAAACACGTTAAATAATGACAGTTGAAACACGTTAAATAATGACAGTTGAAACACGTTAAATAATGACAGTTGAAACACAAATAATGACAGTTGAAACACGTTAAATGACAGTTGAAACACGTTAAATAATGACAGTTGAAACACGTTAAATAATGACAGTTGAAACACGTTAAATAATGACAGTTGAAACACGTTAAATAATGACAGTTGAAACACATGTTAAATAATGACAGTTGAAACACATGTTAAATAATGACAGTTGAAACACGTTAAATAATGACAGTTGAAACACGTTAAATAATGACAGTTGAAACATCGCGTTAAATAATGACAGTTGAAACACGTTAAATAATGACAGTTGAAACACATGTTAAATAATGACAGTTGAAACACATGTTAAATAATGACAGTTGAAACACATGTTAAAAGTTGAAACATGTTAAATAATGACAGTTGAAACACGTGTTAAATAATGACAGTTGAAACACGTGTTAAATAATGACAGTTGAAACACGTGTTAAATAATGACAGTTGAAACACGTGTTAAATAATGACAGTTGAAACACGTGTTAAATAATGACAGTTGAAACACGTTAAATAATGACAGTTGAAACACGTGTTAAACATCAAGTAACGTTAAATAATGACAGTTGAAACACGTTAAATAATGACAGTTGAAACACGTTAAATAATGACAGTTGAAACAC
>NW_024608723.1:0-76886 GCF_018296145.1 Oncorhynchus tshawytscha | reverse complement strand
GAGCTTGTTTATGGAAAGTGCTTATTTCTGCATTTCAATGTTGCAACTTACTGAAAACAGTTTACAGTGTTTTCATAACATCTCGAATAAACATATAACAAAAACATTTTTTATCCAGAGTGCATCAAACATGATTTAGAGCTTGTTTATGGAAAAGTGCTTATTTCTGTATTTCCATGTTGCAACTTGCTGAAAACTATCTACAATGTTCATTCCATCTCAAATAGACAGCAAGCAAAAATTGGACATCCAGAGTGCATCAAACATGATTTAGAGCTTGTTTATGGAAAAGTGCTTATTTCTGCATTTCCCATGTTGCAACTTGCTGAAAACTGTCCACAATGTTTTCATTTCATCTCAAATAAATAGCACAGCAACAATTGGACATCCAGAGTGCATCAAACATGATTTAGAGCTTGTTTATGGAAAAGTGCTTATTCTTTATTTCCATGTTGCAACTTGCTGAAAACAGTCTACAGTGTTTTCATAACATCTCGAATAAAACATAACAAAATAATTTTTATCCAGAGTGCATCAAAAATGATTTAGAGCTTGTTTATGGAAAAGTGCTTATTTCTGCATTTCAATGTTGCTACTTGCTGAAAACAGTCTACAGTGTTCATAACATCTCGAATAAACATAACAAAAAACGTTTTTATCCAGAGTGCATCAAACATGATTTAGAGCTTGTTTATGGAAAAGTGCTTATTTCTGCATTTCAATGTTGCAACTTGCTGAAAACTGTGCACAATGTTCATTTCATCTCAAATAGACAGCACAGCAAAAATTGGACATCCAGAGTGCAACAAACATGATTTAGAGCTTGTTTATGGAAAAGTGCTTATTTCTGTATTTCCATGTTGCAACTTGCTGAAAACTGTCCACAATGTTCATTTCATCTCAAATAGACAGCACAGCAAAAAATTGGACATCCAGAGTGCATCAAACATGATTTAGAGCTTGTTTATGGAAAAGTGCTTATTTCTGCATTTCAATGTTGCAACTTACTGAAAACAGTTTACAGTGTTTTCATAACATCTCGAATAAACATAACAAAAACGTTTTTTTTATCCAGAGTGCATCAAACATGATTTAGAGCTTGTTTATGGAAAAGTGCTTATTTCTGTATTTCCATGTTGCAACTTGCTGAAAACTGTCCACAATGTTCATTTCATCTCAAATAGACAGCACAGCAAAAATTGGACATCCAGAGTGCAACAAACATGATTTAGAGCTTGTTTATGGAAAAGTGCTTATTTCTGTATTTCCATGTTGCAACTTGCTGAAAACTGTCCACAATGTTCATTTCATCTCAAATAGACAGCACAGCAAAAATTGGACATCCAGAGTGCATCAAACATGATTTAGAGCTTGTTTATGGAAAAAGTGCTTATTTCTGTATTTCCATGTTGCAACTTGCTGAAAACTGTCCACAATGTTCATTTCATCTCAAATAGACAGCACAGCAAAAATTGGACATCCAGAGTGCATCAAACATGATTTAGAGCTTGTTTATGGAAAAGTGCTTATTTCTGTATTTTCCATGTTGCAACTTGCTGAAAACTGTCCACAGTGTTCATTTCATCTCAAATAGACAGCACAGCAAAAATTGGACATCCAGAGTGCATCAAACATGATTTAGAGCTTGTTTATGGAAAAGTGCTTATTTCTGTATTTCCATGTTGCAACTTGCTGAAAACTGTCCACAATGTTCATTTCATCTCAAATAGACAGCACAGCAAAAATTGGACATCCAGAGTGCATCAAACATGATTTAGAGCTTGTTTATGGAAAAGTGCTTATTTCTGCATTTCAATGTTGCAACTTCCTTGAAAACAGTCTACAGTGTTTTCATAACATCTCGAATAAACATAACAAAAAACATTTTTTATATCCAGAGTGCATCAAACATGATTTAGAGCTTGTTTATGGAAAAGTGCTTATTTCTGTATTTTCCATGTTGCAACTTGCTGAAAACTGTCCACAGTGTTCATTTCAACTCAAATAGACAGCACAGCAAAAATTGGACATCCAGAGTGCATCAAACATGATTTAGAGCTTGTTTATGAAAAAGTGCTTATTTCTGTATTTCCATGTTGCAACTTGCTGAAAACTGTCCACAATGTTCATTTCATCTCAAATAGACAGCACAGCAAAAATTGGACATCCAGAGTGCATCAAACATGATTTAGAGCTTGTTTATGGAAAAGTGCTTATTTCTGTATTTCCATGTTGCAACTTGCTGAAAACTGTCCACAATGTTCATTTCATCTCAAATAGACAGCACAGCAAAAATTGGACATCCAGAGTGCAACAAACATGATTTAGAGCTTGTTTATGGAAAAGTGCTTATTTCTGTATTTCCATGTTGCAACTTGCTGAAAACTGTCCACAATGTTCATTTCATCTCAAATAGACAGCACAGCAAAAATTGGACATCCAGAGTGCATCAAACATGATTTAGAGCTTGTTTATGGAAAAGTGCTTATTTCTGCATTTCAATGTTGCAACTTGCTGAAAACAGTCTACAGTGTTTTCATAACATCTCGAATAAACATAACAACAAAACATTTGTTTTATCCAGAGTGCATCAAACATGATTTAGAGCTTGTTTATGGAAAAAGTGCTTATTTCTGTATTTCCATGTTGCAACTTGCTGAAAACTGTCCACAATGTTAATTTCATCTCAAATAGACAGCACAGCAAAGATTGGACATCCAGAGTGCATCAAACATGATTTAGAGCTTGTTTATGAAAAAGTGCTTATTTCTGTATTTCCATGTTGCAACTTGCTGAAAACTGTCCACAATGTTCATTTCATCTCAAATAGACAGCACAGCAAAAATTGGACATCCAGAGTGCATCAAACATGATTTAGAGCTTGTTTATGGAAAAGTGCTTATTTCTGCATTTCAATGTTGCAACTTACTGAAAACAGTTTACAGTGTTTTCATAACATCTCGAATAAACATCACAGCAAAAACATTGTACATCCAGAGTGCATCAAACATGATTTAGAGCTTGTTTATGGAAAAGTGCTTATTTCTGCATTTCAATGTTGCAACTTGCTGAAAACTGTCCACAGTGTTCATTTCATCTCGAAATAGACAGCACAGCAAAACATTTGGACATCCAGAGTGCATCAAACATGATTTAGAGCTTGTTTATGGAAAAGTGCTTATTTCTGTATTTCCATGTTGCAACTTGCTGAAAACTGTCCACAATGTTCATTTCATCTCAAATAGACAGCACAGCAAAAATTGGACATCCAGAGTGCAACAAACATGATTTAGAGCTTGTTTATGGAAAAAGTGCTTATTTCTGTATTTCCATGTTGCAACTTGCTGAAAACTGTCCACAATGTTCATTTCATCTCAAATAGACAGCACAGCAAAAATTGGACATCCAGAGTGCATCAAACATGATTTAGAGCTTGTTTATGGAAAAGTGCTTATTTCTGCATTTCAATGTTGCAACTTGCTGAAAACAGTCTACAGTGTTTTCATATCATCTCGAATAAACAGCACAGCAAAACATTTGTACATCCAGAGTGCATCAAACATGATTTAGAGCTTGTTTATGGAAAAACGTTTTCTGTATTTCAATGTTGCAACTTGATGAAACTGTCCACAATGTTCATTTCATCTCAAATAGACAGCACAGCAAAAATTGACATCCAGAGTGCATCAAACATGGTTTAGAGCTTGTTTATAGGGAAAAAAAGTTGGTTTCTGTATTTCAATGTTGCAACTTGATGAAAACTGTCCACAATGTCTATTTCATCTCAAATAGACAGCACAGCAAAAACTTGCATCCAGAGTGCATCAAACATGATTTAGAGCTTGTTTATGGAAAAAAAGTTATTTCTGTATGTTGCAACTTGCTGAAAACTTTGCACAATGTTAATTTCATCTCAAATATTCAGCACAGCAAAAATTGGACATCCAGAGTGCATCAAACTTGATTTAGTGCTTGTTTATGGAAAAGTGCTTAATTCTGTATTTTCATGTTGCAACTTGCTGAAAACTGTCCACGGTGTTCATTTCAACTCGAATAGACAGCACAGCAAAAATTGGACATCCAGAGTGCATCAAACATGATTTAGAGCTTGTTTATATGGAAAAGTGCTTAATTCTGTATTTTCATGTTGCAACTTGCTGAAAACTGTCCACGGTGTTCATTTCAACTCGAATAGACAGCACAGCAAAAATTGGACATCCAGAGTGCATCAAACATGATTTAGAGCTTGTTTATGGAAAAACGTGCTTATTTCTGTATTTCAATGTTGCAACTTGCTGAAAACTGTCCACAAAGTTTTCATTTTATCTCAATAGACAGCACAGCAAAAATTGGACATCCAGAGTGCATCAAACATGATTTAGAGCTTGTTTATGGAAAAACGCTTTTTCTGTATTTCAATGTTGCAACTTGATGAAAACTGTCCACAATGTTCATTTCATCTCAAATAGACAGCAAAAAATTTTTAAATCCAGAGTGCATCAAACATGATTTAGAGCTTGTTTATGGAAAAACGTGCTTAATTCTGTATTTTCATGTTGCACTTGCTGAAAACTACCAATGTTCATTTCAACTCAAATAGACAGCACAGCAAAAATTGAACATCAGAGTGCATCAAACATGATTTAGAGCTTGTTTATGGAAAAAGTTGTTTCTGTATTTCAATGTTGCAACTTGATGAAAACTGTCCACAATGTTCATTTCATCTCAAATAGACAGCACAGCAAAAATTGGACATCCAGAGTGCATCAAACATGATTTAGAGCTTGTTTATGGAAAAAACGTTTTTTCTGTATTTTCATGTTGCTACTTGCTGAAAACTGTCCACAATGTTCATTTCATCTCAAATGGACAGCACAGCAAAAATTGGACATCCAGAGTGCATCAAACATGATTTAGAGCTTGTTTATAGGAAAAAAGTTGTTTCTGTATTTCAATGTTGCAACTTGATGAAAACTGTCCACAATGTTCATTTTATCTCAAATAAACAGCACAGCAAAAATTGGACATCCAGAGTGCATCAAACATGATTTAGAGCTTGTTTATGGAAAAACGTTTTAATTCTGTATTTTCATTGTTGCAACTTGCTGAAAACTGTCCACAGTGTCATTTTATCTCAAATAGACAGCACAGCAAAAATTGAACATCCAGAGTGCATCAAACATGATTTAGAGCTTGTTTATGGAAAAATGCTTATTTCTGTAATTCCATGTTGCAACTTGCTGAAAACTGTCCACAATGTTCATTTCATCTCAAATAGACAGCACAGCAAAAATTGACATCCAGAGTGCATCAAACATGATTTAGAGCTTGTTTATGGAAAACGTTTTTTCTGTATTTCATTGTTGCAACTTGATGAAAACTGTCCACAATGTTCATTTAATCTCAAATAGACAGCACAGCAAAATTGGACATCCAGAGTGCATCAAACATGATTTAGTGCTTGTTTATGGAAAAGTGCCTTAATTCTGTATTTTCATGTTGCAACTTGCTGAAAACTGTCTACACGGTGTTCATTTCAACTCAAACAGACAGCACAGCAAAAATTGGACATCCAGAGTGCATCAAACATGATTTAGAGCTTGTTTATGGAAAAAAGTTAATTCTGTATTTTCATGTTGCAACTTGATGAAAACTGTCCACAATGTTCATTTAATCTCAAATAGACAGCACAGCAAAAATTGACATCCAGAGTGCATCAAACATGATTTAGAGCTTGTTTATGGAAAAGGTGCTTATTTCTGCATTTCAATGTTGCAATTTACAAAACAGTCTACAGTGTTTTCATTTATCTCAAAATGGACAGCACAGCAAAAATTGGACATCAGAGTGCATCAAACATGATTTAGAGCTTGTTTATAGGAAAAAGTATTTCTGTATTTCAATGTTGCAACTTGCTGAAAAAAGTCTACAGTGTTTCATAACATCTCAAATAAACATACCAAAAATTTTTAAATCAGAGTGCATCAAACATGATTTAGAGCTTGTTTATGGAAAAGTGTTTTTTTCTGTATTTCATTGTTGCAACTTGCTGATGAAACTGTCCACGGTGCTCATTTTATCTCAAATAGACAGCACAGCAAAAATTGAACATCCAGAGTGCATCAAACATGATTTAGAGCTTGTTTATGGAAAAAAATAACTTATTTCTGTAATTCCATGTTACAACTTGCTGAAAACTGTCCACAATGTTCATTTCATCTCAAATAGACAGCACAGCAAAAATTGAACATCCAGAGTGCAACAAAACATGATTTAGAGCTTGTTTATGGAAAAAACGTTTTTTTCTGTATTTCATTGTTGCAACTTGATGAAAAACTGTCCACAATGTTTTATTTCATCTCAAATAGACAGCACAGCAAAAATTGGACATCAGAGGCATCAAACACGATTTAGAGCTTGTTTATGGAAAAGTGCTTATTTCTGCATTTCAATGTTGCAACTTGCTGAAAACTGTCTACAGTGTTCATTTCATCTCAAATAAACAGCACAAAAACAATTTTTTTATCCAGAGTGCATCAAACATGATTTAGAGCTTGTTTAATGGAAAAGTGCTTATTTCTGTAATTCCATGTTGCAACTTGCTGAAAACTGTCCACAGTGTTCATTTCAACTCGAACAGACAGCACAGCAAAAATTGAACATCCAGAGTGCATCAAACATGATTTAGAGCTTGTTTATGGAAAAGTGCTTATTTCTGTATTTCCCTGTTGCAACTTGCTGAAAACTGTCCACAGTGTTCATTTCAACTCGAACAGACAGCACAGCAAAAATTGAACTTCCAGAGTGCATCAAACATGATTTAAGCTTTTTAATGGAAAACGTTTTTCTGTATTTCCAAATGTTGCAACTTGCTGAAAAACTGTCCACAATGTTCATTTCATCTCAAATAGACAGCACAGCAAAAATTGAACATCAGAGGCAACAAACATGATTTAGAGCTTGTTTATGGAAAAGTGATTATTTCTGTAATTCCATGTTGCAACTTGATGAAACTGTCCACAATGTTCATTTCATCTCAAATAGACAGCACAGCAAAAATTGGACATCCAGAGTGCATCAAACACGATTTAGAGAGCTTGTTTATGGAAAAGTGCTTATTTCTGTATTTCAATGTTGCAACTTGAAAACAGTCCACAATGTTCGTCATAACATCTCAAATAAACATAACAAAAAAATTTTTTTTATCCAGAGTGCATCAAACGCTTAGAGCTTGTTTATGGAAAAGTAACTTAATTCTGTATTTTCATGTTACAACTGCTGAAAACTGTACACAGTGTTCATTTCATCTCAAATAGATGCACAGCAAAAAATTGAACATCCAGAGTGCATCAAACATGATTTAGAGCTTGTTTATGGAAAAAGTGCTTATTTCTGGCAATTCCATGTTGCAACTTGATGAAAACTGTCCACAATGTTCATTTCATCTCAAATAGACAGCACAGCAAAAATTGGACATCCAGAGTGCATCAAACACGATTTAGAGCTTGTTTATGGAAAAGTGCTTATTTCTGCATTTTCAATGTTGCAACTTGCTGAAAACGGTCCACAATGTTCATTTCATCTCATATAGACAGCACAGCAAAAATTGGACATCCAGAGTGCATCAAACATGATTTAGAGCTTGTTTATGGAAAAATAGTTTTTCTGTATTTCAATGTTGCAACTTGCTGAAAACTGTCCACAATGTTCATTTCATCTCAAATAGACAGCACAGCAAAATTGGACATCCAGAGGCATCAAACATGATTTAGAGCTTGTTTATGGAAAAAAAGTGCTGTAATTCTGTATTTTCATGTTGCAACTTGCTGAAAACTGTCCACAATGTTCATTTCATCTCAAATAGACAGCACAGCAAAAAATTGACATCCAGAGTGCATCAAACATGATTTAGAGCTTGTTTATGGAAAAACGTTTTTCTGTATTTCCATGTTGCAACTTGCTGAAAACTGTCCACAATGTTCATTTCATCTCAAATAGACAGCACAGCAAAAATTGAACATCCAGAGTGCATCAAACATGATTTAGAGCTTGTTTATGGAAAAAGTTGTTTCTGTATTTCAATGTTGCAACTTGCTGAAAACTGTCCACAATGTTCATTTCATCTCAACAGCAGCAGCAAAAATTGGACATCCAGAGTGCATCAAACATGATTTAGAGCTTGTTTATGGAAAAAAACGTTTTCTGTATTTCAATGTTGCAACTTGATGAAAACTGTCCACAATGTTCATTTCATCTCAAATAGACAGCACAGCAAAAATTGGACATCCAGAGTGCATCAAACATGATTTAGAGCTTGTTTATAGGGAAAAAAAGTTGTTTCTGTATTTCAATGTTGCAACTTGATGAAAACTGTCCACAATGTTCATTTCATCTCAAATAGACAGCACAGCAAAAATTGGACATCCAGAGTGCATCAAACATGATTTAGAGCTTGTTTATGGAAAAAAAAGTTGTTTCTGTATTTCAATGTTGCAACTTGATGAAAACTGTCCACAATGTTCATTTCATCTCAAATAGACAGCACAGCAAAAATTGACATCCAGAGTGCATCAAACATGATTTGGAGCTTGTTTATGGAAAAAAGTTTTTCTGTATTTCCATGTTGCAACTTGATGAAAACTGTCCACAATGTTCATTTCATCTCAAATAGACAGCACAGCAAAAAAATTGACATCCAGAGTGCATCAAACATGATTTAGAGCTTGTTTATGGAAAAAAGTTTTTTCTGTATTTCCTTGTTGCAACTTGCTGAAAACTGTCCACAATGTTCATTTCATCTCGAATAGACAGCACAGCAAAAATTGACATCCAGAGTGCATCAAACATGATTTAGAGCTTGTTTATGGAAAAGTGCTTATTTCTGTATTTCCATGTTGCAACTTGCTGAAAACTGTCCACAATGTTCATTTAATCTCAAATAGACAGCACAGCAAAATTGGACATCCAGAGTGCATCAAACATGATTTAGAGCTTGTTTATGGAAAAAAGCTTATTTCTGTATTTCATGTTGCAACTTGATGAAAACTGTCCACAATGTTCATTTTATCTCAAATAGACAGCACAGCAAAAATTGGACATCCAGAGTGCATCAAACATGATTTAGAGCTTGTTTATGGAAAAGTGCTTATTTCTGCATTTCAATGTTGAAAAAACTGTCTACTGTTTCATTTCATCTCAAATATTGGACATCCAGAGTGCATCAAACATGATTTAGAGCTTGTTTATGGAAAAACTTATTTCTGTATTTCAATGTTGCAACTTGATGAAAACTGTCCACAATGTTTTTCATTTCATCTCAAATAAACAGCACAGCAAAAATTGACATCCAGAGTGCATCAAACATGATTTAGAGCTTGTTTATGGAAAAAAATAACCTTTTTCTGTATTTCAATGTTGCAACTTGATGAAAACTGTCCACAATGTTCATTTTCATCTCAAATAGACAGCACAGCAAAAATTGACATCCAGAGTGCATCAAACATGATTTAGAGCTTGTTTATGGAAAAAAGTTGTTTCTGTATTTCAATGTTGCAACTTGATGAAAACTGTCCACAATGTTCATTTCATCTCAAATAGACAGCACAGCAAAAATTGACATCCAGAGTGCATCAAACATGATTTAGAGCTTGTTTATGGAAAAAAAGTTGTTTCTGTATTTCATTGTTGCAACTTGATGAAAACTGTCCACAATGTTCATTTCATCTCAAATAGACAGCACAGCAAAAATTGGACATCCAGAGTGCATCAAACATGATTTAGAGCTTGTTTATGGAAAAAAGTTTTTTTCTGTATTTCAATGTTGCAACTTGCTGAAAACTGTCTACAATGTTTATTTCATCTCAAATAAACAGCACAGCAAATTTGACATCCAGAGTGCATCAAACATGATTTAGAGCTTGTTTATGGAAAAAAGTTTTCTGTATTTCCATGTGCAACTTGATGAAAACTGTCCACAATGTTCATTTCATCTCAAATAGACAGCACAGCAAAAATTGACATCCAGAGTGCATCAAACATGATTTAGAGCTTGTTTATGGAAAAAAGTTTTTCTGTATTTCAATGTTGCAACTTGCTGAAAACTGTCCACAATGTTCATTTCATCTCAAATAGACAGCACAGCAAAAATTGGACATCCAGAGTGCATCAAACATGATTTAGAGCTTGTTTATGGAAAAAAAGTTGTTTCTGTATTTCAATGTTGCAACTTGATGAAAACTGTCCACAATGTTCATTTCATCTCAAATAGACAGCACAGCAAAAAATTGGACATCCAGAGTGCATCAAACATGATTTAGAGCTTGTTTATGGAAAAAAACGTTGTTTCTGTATTTCAATGTTGCAACTTGATGAAAACTGTCCACAATGTTCATTTCATCTCAAATAGACAGCACAGCAAAAAATTGACATCCAGAGTGCATCAAACATGATTTAGAGCTTGTTTATGGAAAAAAACGTTTTCTGTATTTCAATGTTGCAACTTGATGAAAACTGTCCACAATGTTCATTTCATCTCAAATAGACAGCACAGCAAAAAATTGACATCCAGAGTGCATCAAACATGATTTAGAGCTTGTTTATGGAAAAAAAGTTTTCTGTATTTCAATGTTGCAACTTGATGAAAACTGTCCACAATGTTCATTTCATCTCAAATAGACAGCACAGCAAAAAATTGGACATCCAGAGTGCATCAAACATGATTTAGAGCTTGTTTATGGAAAAAGTTTTTCTGTATTTCAATGTTGCAACTTGATGAAAACTGTCCACAATGTTCATTTCATCTCAAATAGACAGCACAGCAAAAATTGACATCCAGAGTGCATCAAACATGATTTAGAGCTTGTTTATGGAAAAACGTTTTTTCTGTATTTCATGTTGCAACTTGATGAAAACTGTCCACAATGTTCATTTCATCTCAAATAGACAGCACAGCAAAAATTGGACATCCAGAGTGCATCAAACATGATTTAGAGCTTGTTTTATGGAAAAAGTTTTTCTGTATTTCAATGTTGCAACTTGCTGAAAACTGTCCACAATGTTCATTTCATCTCAAATAGACAGCACAGCAAAAATTTGGACATCCAGAGTGCATCAAACATGATTTAGAGCTTGTTTATGGAAAAAAAAGTTGTTTCTGTATTTCAATGTTGCAACTTGATGAAAACTGTCCACAATGTTCATTTCATCTCAAATAGACAGCACAGCAAAAATTGACATCCAGAGTGCATCAAACATGATTTAGAGCTTGTTTATGGAAAAAAATTACCTTTTTCTGTATTTCAATGTTGCAACTTGCTGAAAACTGTCCACAATGTTCATTTCATCTCAAATAGACAGCACAGCAAAAATTGGACATCCAGAGTGCATCAAACATGATTTAGAGCTTGTTTATGGAAAAAACGTTTTTTCTGTATTTCATTGTTGCAACTTGATGAAAACTGTCCACAATGTTCATTTCATCTCAAATAGACAGCACTGCAAAAATTGGACATCCAGAGTGCATCAAACATGATTTAGAGCTTGTTTATGGAAAAAAAGTTTTTTCTGTATTTCAATGTTGCAACTTGATGAAAACTGTCCACAATGTTCATTTCATCTCAAATAGACAGCACAGCAAAAATTGACATCCAGAGTGCATCAAACATGATTTAGAGCTTGTTTATGGAAAAAAAAGTTTTTCTGTATTTCAATGTTGCAACTTGATGAAAACTGTCCACAATGTTCATTTCATCTCAAATAGACAGCACAGCAAAAATTGGACATCCAGAGTGCATCAAACATGATTTAGAGCTTGTTTATGGAAAAAGTTGTTTCTGTATTTCAATGTTGCAACTTGATGAAAACTGTCCACAATGTTCATTTCATCTCAAATAGACAGCACAGCAAAAATTGGACATCCAGAGTGCATCAAACATGATTTAGAGCTTGTTTATGGAAAAAAGTTGTTTCTGTATTTCAATGTTGCAACTTGATGAAAACTGTCCACAATGTTCATTTCATCTCAAATAGACAGCACAGCAAAAATTGGACATCCAGAGTGCATCAAACATGATTTAGAGCTTGTTTATGGAAAAAACGTTGTTTCTGTATTTCAATGTTGCAACTTGATGAAAACTGTCCACAATGTTCATTTCATCTCAAATAGACAGCACAGCAAAAATTGGACATCCAGAGTGCATCAAACATGATTTAGAGCTTGTTTATAGGGAAAAAAAGTTGTTTCTGTATTTCAATGTTGCAACTTGATGAAAACTGTCCACAATGTTCATTTTATCTCAAATAGACAGCACAGCAAAAATTGGACATCCAGAGTGCATCAAACATGATTTAGAGCTTGTTTATGGAAAAAACGTTTTTTCTGTATTTCAATGTTGCAACTTGATGAAAACTGTCCACAATGTTCATTTCATCTCAAATAGACAGCACAGCAAAAATTGGACATCCAGAGTGCATCAAACATGATTTAGAGCTTGTTTATGGAAAAAAAGTTTTTCTGTATTTCAATGTTGCAACTTGCTGAAAACTGTCCACAATGTTCATTTCATCTCAAATAGACAGCACAGCAAAAATTGGACATCCAGAGTGCATCAAACATGATTTAGAGCTTGTTTATGGAAAAAAAGTTTTTCTGTATTTCAATGTTGCAACTTGATGAAAACTGTCCACAATGTTCATTTCATCTCAAATAGACAGCACAGCAAAAATTGACATCCAGAGTGCATCAAACATGATTTAGAGCTTGTTTATGGAAAAAAATTTTTTCTGTATTTCAATGTTGCAACTTGCTGAAAACTGTCCACAATGTTCATTTCATCTCAAATAGACAGCACAGCAAAAATTGGACATCCAGAGTGCATCAAACATGATTTAGAGCTTGTTTATGGAAAAAAGTTTTTTCTGTATTTCAATGTTGCAACTTGCTGAAAACTGTCCACAATGTTCATTTCATCTCAAATAGACAGCACAGCAAAAATTGGACATCCAGAGTGCATCAAACATGATTTAGAGCTTGTTTATGGAAAATAGTTTTTTCTGTATTTCAATGTTGCAACTTGCTGAAAACTGTCCACAATGTTCATTTCATCTCAAATAGATAGCACAGCAAAAATTGGACATCCAGAGTGCATCAAACATGATTTAGAGCTTGTTTATGGAAAAAAAGTTTTTCTGTATTTCATTGTTGCAACTTGATGAAAACTGTCCACAATGTTCATTTCATCTCAAATAGACAGCACAGCAAAAATTGGACATCCAGAGTGCATCAAACATGATTTAGAGCTTGTTTATGGAAAAAAATAACCTTTTTCTGTATTTCAATGTTGCAACTTGCTGAAAACTGTCCACAATGTTCATTTCATCTCAAATAGACAGCACAGCAAAAATTGGACATCCAGAGTGCATCAAACATGATTTAGAGCTTGTTTATGGAAAAAAAGTTTTTTCTGTATTTCAATGTTGCAACTTGCTGAAAACTGTCCACAATGTTCATTTCATCTCAAATGGACAGCACAGCAAAAATTGGACATCCAGAGTGCATCAAACATGACTTAGAGCTTGTTTTTGGAAAAAAAGTTGTTTCTGTATTTCAATATTGCAACTTGCTGAAAACTGTCCACAGTGTTCATTTTATCTCAAATAGACAGCACAGCAAAAATTGGAAATCCAGAGTGCATCAAACATGATTTAGAGCTTGTTTATGGAAAAAAAAAGTTTTTTCTGTATTTCAATGTTGCAACTTGCTGAAAACTGTCTACAATGTTCATTTCATCTCAAATAGACAGCAGCGCAAAAATTGGACATCCAGAGTGCATCAAACATGATTTAGAGCTTGTTTATGGAAAAAACGTTTTTTCTGTATTTCAATGTTGCAACTTGCTGAAAACTGTCCACAATGTTCATTTCATCTCAAAAAGACAGCACAGCAAAAATTGGACATCCAGAGGTCATCAAACATGATTTAGAGCTTCTTTATGGAAAAAAAGTTGTTTCTGTATTTCAATGTTGCAACTTGATGAAAACTGTCCACAATGTTCATTTCATCTCAAATAGACAGCACAGCAAAAATTGGACATCCAGAGTGCATCAAACATGATTTAGAGCTTGTTTATGGAAAAAAAAGTTTTTCTGTATTTCAATGTTGCAACTTGCTGAAAACTGTCCACAATGTTCATTTCATCTCAAATAGACAGCACAGCAAAAATTGGACATCCAGAGTGCATCAAACATGATTTAGAGCTTGTTTATGGAAAATAGTTTTTTCTGTATTTCAATGTTGCAACTTGCTGAAAACTGTCCACAATGTTCATTTCATCTCAAACAGATAGTACAGCACAAATTGGACATCCAGAGTGCATCAAACATGATTTAGAGCTTGTTTATGGAAAAAGTTCTGTATTTCAATGTTGCAACTTGCTGAAAACTTTCCACAATGTTCATTTCATCTCAAATTAGATAGCACAGCACAAATTGGACATCCAGAGTGCATCAAACATGATTTAGAGCTTGTTTATGGAAAAAAAGTTTTTCTGTATTTCAATGTTGCAACTTGCTGAAAACTGTCCACAATGTTCATTTCATCTCAAATAGATAGCACAGCAAAAATTGGACATCCAGAGTGCATCAAACATGATTTAGAGCTTGTTTATGGAAAAAACGTTTTTTCTGTATTTCAATGTTGCAACTTGCTGAAAACTGTCCACAATGTTCATTTCATCTCAAATAGACAGCACAGCAAAAATTGGACATCCAGAGTGCATCAAACATGATTTAGAGCTTGTTTATGGAAAAAAAGTTGTTTCTGTATTTCAATGTTGCAACTTGCTGAAAACTGTCCACAATGTTCATTTCATCTCAAATAGACAGCACAGCAAAAATTGGACATCCAGAGTGCATCAAACATGATTTAGAGCTTGTTTATGGAAAAAAAAAGTTTTTCTGTATTTCAATGTTGCAACTTGCTGAAAACTGTCCACAATGTTCATTTCATCTCAAATAGACAGCACAGCAAAAATTGGACATCCAGAGTGCATCAAACATGATTTAGAGCTCGTTTATGGAAAAAAAGTTTTTTCTGTATTTCAATGTTGCAACTTGCTGAAAACTGTCCACAATGTTCATTTCATCTCAAATAGACAGCACAGCAAAAATTGGACATCCACAAAGTGCATTAAACATGATTTGGACCTTGTTTATGGAAAAAAAGAAGTTTTTTCTGTATTTCAATGTTGCAACTTGCTGAAAACTGTCCACAATGTTCATTTCATCTCAAATAGACAGCACAGCAAAAATTGGACATCCAGAGTGCATCAAACATGATTTAGAGCTTGTTTATGGAAAAAAAGTTTTTTCTGTATTTCAATGTTGCAACTTGCTGAAAACTGTCCACAATGTTCATTTCATCACAAATAGACAGCACAGCAAAAATTGGACATCCAGAGTGCATCAAACATGATTTAGAACTTGTTTATGGAAAAAACGTTTTTTTCTTCTTCTGTATTTCAATGTTGCAACTTGCTGAAAACTGTCCACAATGTTCATTTCATCTCAAATAGACAGCACAGCAAAAATTGGACATCCAGAGAGTGCATCAAACATGATTTAGACCTTGTTTATGGAGAAAAAAAGTTTTTTCTGTATTTCAATGTTGCAACTTGCTGAAAACTGTCCACAATGTTAATTTCATCTCAAATAGACAGCACAGCAAAAAATTGACATCCAGAGTGCATCAAACATGATTTAGAGCTTGTTTATGGAAAAAAAAAGTTTTTCTGTATTTCAATGTTGCAACTTGCTGAAAACTGTCCACAATGTTCATTTCATCTCAAATAGACAGCACAGCAAAAATTGGACATCCAGAGTGCATCAAACATGATTTAGAGCTTGTTTATGGAAAAAAAGTTGTTTCTGTATTTCAATGTTGCAACTTGCTGAAAACTGTCTACAATGTTCATTTCATCTCAAATAGACAGCACAGCAAAAATTGGACATCCAGAGTGCATCAAACATGATTTAGAGCTTGTTTATGGAAAAAAAGTTTTTCTGTATTTCAATGTTGCAACTTGCTGAAAACTGTCCACAATGTTCATTTCATCTCAAATAGACAGCACAGCAAAAATTGGACATCCAGAGTGCATCAAACATGATTTAGAGCTTGTTTATGGAAAAAAAGTTTTTTCTGTATTTCAATGTTGCAACTTGCTGAAAACTGTCCACAATGTTCATTTCATCTCAAATAGACAGCACAGCAAAAATTGGACATCCAGAGTGCATCAAACATGATTTAGAGCTTGTTTATGGAAAAAAAGTTTTTTCTGTATTTCAATGTTGCAACTTGCTGAAAACTGTCCACAATGTTCATTTCATCTCAAATAGACAGCACAGCAAAAATTGGACATCCAGAGTGCATCAAACATGATTTAGAGCTTGTTTATGGAAAAAAAATTGTTTTATGTATTTCAATGTTGCAACTTGCTGAAAACTGTCAACAATGTTCATTTCATCTCATATAGACAGCACAGCAAAAATTGGACATCCAGAGTGCATCAAACATGATTTAGAGCTTGTTTATGGAAAAAAAGTTTTTCTGTATTTCAATGTTGCAACTTGCTGAAAACTGTCCACAATGTTCATTTCATCTCAAATAGATAGCACAGCAAAAATTGGACATCCAGAGTGCATCAAACATGATTTTGAGCTTGTTTATGGAAAAATATTTTTTTCTGTATTTCAACGTTGCAACTTGCTGAAAACTGTCCACAATGTTCATTTAATCTCAAATAGATAGCACAGCAAAAATTGGACATCCAGAGTGCATCAAACATGATTTAGAGCTTGTTTATGGAAAAAAAAGTTGTTTCTGCATTTCAATGTTGCAACTTGCTGAAAACTGTCCACAATGTTCATTTCATCTCAGATAGATAGCACAGCAAAAATTGGACATCCAGAGTGCATCAAACATGATTTAGAGCTTGTTTATGGAAAAGAAAGTTTTTTCAGCATTTCAATGTTGCAACTTGCTGAAAACTGTCCACAATGTTCATTTCACCTCAAATAGATAGCACAGCAAAAATTGGACATCCAGAGTGCATCAAACATGATTTAGAGCTTGTTTATGGAAAAAAAGTTTTTCTGTATTTCAATGTTGCAACTTGCTGAAAACTGTCCACAATGTTCATTTCATCTCAAATAGATAGCACAGCACAAATTGGACATCCAGAGTGCATCAAACATGATTTAGAGCTTGTTTATGGAAAAAAAGTTTTTCTGTATTTCAATGTTGCAACTTGCTGAAAACTGTCCACAATGTTCATTTCATCTCAAATAGACAGCACAGCAAAAATTGGACATCCAGAGTGCATCAAACATGATTTAGAGCTTGTTTATGGAAAAAAAGTTTTTTCTGTATTTCAATGTTGCAACTTGCTGAAAACTGTCCACAATGTTCATTTCATCTCAAATAGACAGCACAGCAAAAATTGGACATCCAGAGTGCATCAAACATGATTTAGAGCTTGTTTATGGAAAAAAAGTTTTTTCTGTATTTCAATGTTGCAACTTGCTGAAAACTGTCCACAATGTTCATTTCATCTCAAATAGACAGCACAGCAAAAATTGGACATCCAGAGTGCATCAAACATGATTTAGAGCTTGTTTATGGAAAAAAAGTTTTTTCTGTATTTCAATGTTGCAACTTGCTGAAAACTGTCCACAATGTTCATTTCATCTCAAATAGACAGCACAGCAAAAAATTGGACATCCAGAGTGCATCAAACATGATTTAGAGCTTGTTTATGGAAAAAAAGTTTTTTCTGTATTTCAATGTTGCAACTTGCTGAAAACTGTCCACAATGTTCATTTCATCTCAAATAGACAGCACAGCAAAAATTGGACATCCAGAGTGCATCAAACATGATTTAGAGCTTGTTTATGGAAAAAAAGTTTTTATTCTGTATTTCAATGTTGCAACTTGCTGAAAACTGTCCACAATGTTCATTTCATCTCACATAGACAGCACAGCAAAAAGTGGACATCCACAGTGCATCAAACATGATTTAGAGCTTGTTTATAGAAAAAAAGTGTTTTTATGTATTTCAATGTTGCAACTTGCTGAAAACTGTCCACAATGTTCATTTCATCTCAAATATAGACAGCACAGCAAAAATTGGACATCCAGAGTGCATCAAACATGATTTAGAGCTTGTTTATGGAAAAAAAGTGTTTTATGTATTTCAATGTTGCAACTTGCTGAAAACTGTCCACAATGTTAATTTCATCTCAAATAGACAGCACAGCAAAAATTTGACATCCAGAGTGCATCAAACATGATTTAGAGCTTGTTTATGGAAAAAGTTCTGTATTTCAATGTTGCAACTTGCTGAAAACTGTCCACAATGTTCATTTCATCTCAAATAGACAGCACAGCAAAAATTGGACATCCAGAGTGCATCAAACATGATTTAGAGCTTGTTTATGGAAAAAACGTTTTTTCTGTATTTCAATGTTGCAACTTGCTGAAAACTGTCCACAATGTTCATTTCATCTCACATAGACAGCACAGCAAAAAGTGGACATCCACAGTGCATCAAACATGATTTAGAGCTTGTTTATAGAAAAAAAGTGTTTTTATGTATTTCAATGTTGCAACTTGCTGAAAACTGTCCACAATGTTCATTTCATCTCAAATATAGACAGCACAGCAAAAATTGGACATACAGAGTGCATCAAACATGATTTAAGAGCTTGTTTATGGAAAAAACGTTTTTTATGTATTTCAATGTTGCAACTTGCTGAAAACTGTCAACAATGTTCATTTCATCTCATATAGACAGCACAGCAAAAATTGGACATACAGAGTGCATCAAACATGATTTAAAGCTTGTTTATGGAAAAAAAGTGTTTTATGTATTTCAATGTTGCAACTTGCTGAAAACTGTCCACAATGTTCATTTCATCTCACATAGACAGCACAGCAAAAATTGGACATCCAGAGTGCATCAAACATGATTTAGAGCTTGTTTATGGAAAAAAAGTTTTTTCTGTATTTCAATGTTGCAACTTGCTGAAAACTGTCCACAATGTTCATTTCATCTCAAATAGACAGCACAGCAAAAATTGGACATCCAGAGTGCATCAAACATGATTTAGAGCTTGTTTATGGAAAAAAAAGTTTTTTCTGTATTTCAATGTTGCAACCTGCTGAAAACTGCCCACAATGTTCATTTCATCTCAAATAGACAGCACAGCAAAAATTGGACATCCAGAGTGCATCAAACATGATTTAGAGCTTGTTTATGGGGAAAAAAGTGTTTTATGTATTTCAATGTTGCTTGCTGAAAACTGTCCACAATGTTCATTTCATCTCAAATAGACAGCACAGCAAAAATTGGACATCCAGAGTGCATCAAACATGATTTAGAACTTGTTTATGGAAAAAATTCTGTATTTCAATGTTGCAACTTGCTGAAAACTGTCCACAATGTTCATTTCATCTCAAATAGACAGCACAGCACAAATTGGACATCCAGAGTGCATCAAACATGATTTAGAGCTTGTTTATGGAAAAAAAGTTTTTTCTGTATTTCAATGTTGCAACTTGCTGAAAACTGTCCACAATGTTCATTTCATCTCAAATAGACAGCACAGCAAAAAATGGACATCCAGAGTGCATCAAACATGATTTAGAGCTTGTTTATGGAAAAAAAATGTTTTTATGTATTTCAATGTTGCAACTTGCTGAAAACTGTCCACAATGTTCATTTCATCTCAAATAGACAGCACAGCAAAAATTGGACATCCAGAGTGCATCAAACATGATTTAGAGCTTGTTTATGGAAAAAACGTTTTTATTCTGTATTTCAATGTTGCAACTTGCTGAAAACTGTCCACAATGTTCATTTCATCTCACATAGACAGCACAGCAAAAATTGGACATCCAGAGTGCATCAAACATGATTTAGAGCTTGTTTATGGAAAAAAAGTGTTTTATGTATTTCAATGTTGCAACTTGCTGAAAACTGTCCACAATGTTCATTTCATCTCACATAGACAGCACAGCAAAAATTGGACATCCAGAGTGCATCAAACATGATTTAGAGCTTGTTCATGGAAAAAACGTTTTTATTCTGTATTTCAATGTTGCAACTTGCTGAAAACTGTCCACAATGTTCATTTCATCTCACATATAGACAGCACAGCAAAAAGTGGACATCCACAGTGCATCAAACATGATTTAGAGCTTGTTTATGGAAAAAAAATGTTTTATGTATTTCAATGTTGCAACTTGCTGAAAACTGTCAACAATGTTCATTTCATCTCATATAGACAGCACAGCAAAAATTGGACATACAGAGTGCATCAAACATGATTTAGAGCTTGTTCATGGAAAAAACGTTTTTATTCTGTATTTCAATGTTGCAACTTGCTGAAAACTGTCCACAATGTTCATTTCATCTCACATAGACAGCACAGCAAAAATTGGACATCCAGAGTGCATCAAACATGATTTAGAGCTTGTTTATGGAAAAAAAGTGTTTTTATGTATTTCAATGTTGCAACTTGCTGAAAACTGTCCACAATGTTCATTTCATCTCATATAGACAGCACAGCAAAAATTGGACATACAGAGTGCATCAAACATGATTTAAAGCTTGTTTATGGAAAAAAAGTGTTTTATGTATTTCAATGTTGCAACTTGCTGAAAACTGTCCACAATGTTCATTTCATCTCACATAGACAGCACAGCAAAAAGTGGACATCCACAGTGCATCAAACATGATTTAGAGCTTGTTTATAGAAAAAAAGTGTTTTTATGTATTTCAATGTTGCAACTTGCTGAAAACTGTCCACAATGTTCATTTCATCTCAAATAGACAGCACAGCAAAAATTGGACATCCAGAGTGCATCAAACATGATTTAGAGCTTGTTTATGGAAAAAAAGTTTTTTCTGTATTTCAATGTTGCAACTTGCTGAAAACTGTCCACAATGTTCATTTCATCTCAAATAGACAGCACAGCACAAATTGGACATCCAGAGTGCATCAAACATGATTTAGAGCTTGTTTATGGAAAAACAGTTTTTTCTGCATTTCAATGTTGCAAGTTGCTGAAAACTGTCCACAATGTTAATTTCATCTCAAATAGACAGCACAGCAAAGATTGGACATCCAGAGTGCATCAAACATGATTTAGAGCTTGTTTATGGAAAAAAAGTGTTTCCTGCATTGCATTTCAATGTTGCTCTTGCTGAAAACTGTCCACAATGTTCATTATATCTCAAATTAGATAGCACAGCACAAATTGGACATCCAGAGTGCATCAAACATGATTTAGAGCTTGTTTATGGAAAAACAGTTTTTACTGCATTTCAATGTTGCAAGTTGCTGAAAACTGTCCACAATGTTAATTTCATCTCAAATAGACAGCACAGCAAAAATTGGACATCCAGAGTGCATCAAACATGATTTAGAGCTTGTTTATGGAAAAAAAGTTTTTTCTGTATTTCAATGTTGCAACTTGCTGAAAACTGTCCACAATGTTCATTTCATCTCAAATAGACAGCACAGCAAAAATTGGACATCCAGAGTGCATCAAACATGATTTAGAGCTTGTTTATGGAAAAAACGTTTTTATTCTGTATTTCAATGTTGCAACTTGCTGAAAACTGTCCACAATGTTCATTTCATCTCAAATAGACAGCACAGCAAAAATTGGACATCCAGAGTGCATCAAACATGATTTAGAGCTTGTTTATGGAGAAAAAAGTGTTTTATGTATTTCAATGTTGCTTGCTGAAAACTGTCCACAATGTTCATTTCATCTCAAATAGACAGCACAGCAAAAATTGGACATCCAGAGTGCATCAAACATGATTTAGAGCTTGTTTATGGAAAAAACGTTTTTTTCTTCTTCTGTATTTCAATGTTGCAACTTGCTGAAAACTGTCCACAATGTTCATTTCATCTCAAATAGACAGCACAGCAAAAATTGGACATCCAGAGAGTGCATCAAACATGATTTAGAGCTTGTTTATGGAAAAAATTCTGTATTTCAATGTTGCAACTTGCTGAAAACTGTCCACAATGTTCATTTCATCTCAAATAGATAGCACAGCACAAATTGGACATCCAGAGTGCATCAAACATGATTTAGAGCTTGTTTATGGAAAAAAAGTTTTTCTGTATTTCAATGTTGCAACTTGCTGAAAACTGTCCACAATGTTCATTTCATCTCAAATAGACAGCACAGCAAAAAGTGGACATCCACAGTGCATCAAACATGATTTAGAGCTTGTTTATGGAAAAAAAGTGTTTTATGTATTTCAATGTTGCAACTTGCTGAAAACTGTCCACGATGTTCATTTCATGTCATATAGACAGCACAGCAAAAATTGGACATACAGAGTGCATCAAACATGATTTAGAGCTTGTTCATGGAAAAAAGATTTTTATTCTGTATTTCAATGTTGCAACTTGCTGAAAACTGTCCACAATGTTCATTTCATCTCAAATAGACAGCACAGCAAAAATTGGACATCCAGAGTGCATCAAACATGATTTAGAGCTTGTTTATGGAAAAAAGTTCTGTATTTCAATGTTGCAACTTGCTGAAAACTGTCCACAATGTTCATTTCATCTCAAATAGATAGCACAGCAAAAATTGGACATCCAGAGTGCATCAAACATGATTTAGAGCTTGTTTATGGAAAAAAGTTTTTTCTGTATTTCAATGTTGCAACTTGCTGAAAACTGTCCACAATGTTCATTTCATCTCAAATAGATAGCACAGCACAAATTGAACATCCAGAGGGCATCAAACATGATTTAGAGCTTGTTTATGGAAAAAAAAAGTTTTTCCTGCATTTCAATGTTGCAATTTGCTGAAAACTGTCCACAAATGTTAATTTAATCTCAAATAGATAGCACAGCACAAATTGGACATCCAGAGTGCATCAAACATGATTTAGAGCTTGTTTATGGAAAAAAAGTTTTTCTGTATTTCAATGTTGCAACTTGATGAAAACTGTCCACAAAGTTCATTTTATCTCAAATGGACAGCACAGCAAAAATTGGACATCCAGAGTGCATCAAACATGATTTAGAGCTTGTTTATGGAAAAAAAAAAGTTTTTTCTGTATTTCAATGTTGCAACTTGCTGAAAACTGTCCACAATGTTCATTTCATCTCAAATAGACAGCACAGCAAAAATTGGACATCCAGAGTGCATCAAACATGATTTAGAGCTTGTTTATGGAAAAAACGTTTTTTCTGTATTTTCATGTTGCTACTTGCTGAAAACTGTCCACAATGTTCATTTCATCTCAAATAGACAGCACAGCAAAAATTGGACATCCAGAGTGCATCAAACATGATTTAGAGCTTGTTTATGGAAAAAAAAAAAAAGTTTTTTATGTATTTCAATGTTGCAAGTTGCTGAAAACTGTCCACAATGTTAATTTCATCTCAAATAGACAGCACAGCAAAAAGTGGACATCCAGAGTGCATTAAACATAATTTAGAGCTTGTTTATGGAAAAAGTTCTGTATTTCAATGTTGCAACTTGCTGAAAACTGTCCACAATGTTCATTTCATCTCAAATAGATAGCACAGCACAAATTGAACATCCAGAGTGCATCAAACATGATTTAGAGCTTGTTTATGGAAAAAAAGTTTTTCTGTATTTCAATGTTGCAACTTGCTGAAAACTGTCCACAATGTTCATTTCATCTCAAATAGACAGCACAGCAAAAATTGGACATCCAGAGTGCATCAAACATGATTTAGAGCTTGTTTATGGAAAATAGTTTTTTCTGTATTTCAATGTTGCAACTTGCTGAAAACTGTCCACAATGTTCATTTCATCTCAAATAGATAGCACAGCAAAAATTGGACATCCAGAGTGCATCAAACATGATTTAGAGCTTGTTTATGGAAAAAAAGTTTTTTTCTGTATTTCAATGTTGCAACTTGCTGAAAACTGTCCACAATGTTCATTTCATCTCAAATAGACAGCACAGCAAAAATTGGACATCCAGAGTGCATCAAACATGATTTAGAGCTTGTTTATGGAAAAAAACTTTTTCTGTATTTCAATGTTGCAACTTGATGAAAACTGTCCACAATGTTCATTTCATCTCAAATAGACAGCACAGCAAAAATTGGACATCCAGAGTGCATCAAACATGATTTAGAGCTTGTTTATGGAAAAAAGTTTTTTCTGTATTTCAATGTTGCAACTTGATGAAAACTGTCCACAATGTTCATTTCATCTCAAATAGACAGCACAGCAAAAATTGGACATCCAGAGTGCATCAAACATGATTTAGAGCTTGTTTATGGAAAAAAAGTTTTTCTGTATTTCAATGTTGCAACTTGCTGAAAACTGTCCACAATGTTCATTTCATCTCAAATAGACAGCACAGCAAAAATTGGACATCCAGAGTGCATCAAACATGATTTAGAGCTTGTTTATGGAAAAAACGTTTTTTCTGTATTTCAATGTTGCAACTTGATGAAAACTGTCCACAAAGTTCATTTTATCTCAAATAGACAGCACAGCAAAAATTGGACATCCAGAGTGCATCAAACATGATTTAGAGCTTGTTTATGGAAAAAAACTTTTTCTGTATTTCAATGTTGCAACTTGCTGAAAACTGTCCACAATGTTCATTTCATCTCAAATAGACAGCACAGCAAAAATTGGACATCCAGAGTGCATCAAACATGATTTAGAGCTTGTTTATGGAAAAAAAAAGTTTTTCTGTATTTCAATGTTGCAACTTGATGAAAACTGTCCACAATGTTCATTTCATCTCAAATAGACAGCACAGCAAAAATTGGACATCCAGAGTGCATCAAACATGATTTAGAGCTTGTTTATGGAAAAAAACGTTTTCTGTATTTCAATGTTGCAACTTGATGAAAACTGTCCACAATGTTCATTTCATCTCAAATAGACAGCACAGCAAAAATTGGACATCCAGAGTGCATCAAACATGATTTAGAGCTTGTTTATGGAAAAAAAGTTTTTTCTGTATTTCAATGTTGCAACTTGCTGAAAACTGTCCACAATGTTCATTTCATCTCAAATAGACAGCACAGCAAAAATTGGACATCCAGAGTGCATCAAACATGATTTAGAGCTTGTTTATGGAAAAAAAGTTGTTTCTGTATTTCAATGTTGCAACTTGATGAAAACTGTCCACAATGTTCATTTCATCTCAAATAGACAGCACAGCAAAAATTGGACATCCAGAGTGCATCAAACATGATTTAGAGCTTGTTTATGGAAAAAAAGTTTTTTCTGTATTTCAATGTTGCAACTTGATGAAAACTGTCCACAATGTTCATTTCATCTCAAATAGACAGCACAGCAAAAATTGGACATCCAGAGTGCATCAAACATGATTTAGAGCTTGTTTATGGAAAAACAGTTTTTTCTGCATTTCAATGTTGCAAGTTGCTGAAAACTTTCCACAATGTTCATTTCATCTCAAATTAGATAGCACAGCACAAATTGGACATCCAGAGTGCATCAAACATGATTTAGAGCTTGTTTATGGAAAAAGTTCTGTATTTCAATGTTGCAACTTGCTGAAAACTGTCCACAATGTTCATTTCATCTCAAATAGATAGCACAGCACAAATTGGACATCCAGAGTGCATCAAACATGATTTAGAGCTTGTTTATGGAAAAAGTTCTGTATTTCAATGTTGCAACTTGCTGAAAACTGTCCACAATGTTCATTTCATCTCAAATAGACAGCACAGCACAAATTGGACATCCAGAGTGCATCAAACATGATTTAGAGCTTGTTTATGGAAAAACAGTTTTTTCTGTATTTCAATGTTGCAACTTGCTGAAAACTGTCCACAATGTTCATTTCATCTCAAATAGACAGCACAGCAAAAATTGGACATCCAGAGTGCATCAAACATGATTTAGAGCTTGTTTATGGAAAAAAAGTTTTTTCTGTATTTCAATGTTGCAACTTGCTGAAAACTGTCCACAATGTTAATTTCATCTCAAATAGACAGCACAGCAAAAAATTGACATCCAGAGTGCATCAAACATGATTTAGAGCTTGTTTATGGAAAAAAAAAGTTTTTCTGTATTTCAATGTTGCAACTTGTTGAAAACTGTCCACAATGTTCATTTCATCTCAAATAGACAGCACAGCAAAAATTGACATCCAGAGTGCATCAAACATGATTTAGAGCTTGTTTATGGAAAAAAAAAGTTTTTCTGTATTTCAATGTTGCAACTTGTTGAAAACTGTCCACAATGTTCATTTCATCTCAAATAGATAGCACAGCAAAAATTGGACATCCAGAGTGCATCAAACATGATTTAGAGCTTGTTTATGGAAAATAGTTTTTTCTGTATTTCAATGTTGCAACTTGCTGAAAACTGTCCACAATGTTCATTTCATCTCAAATAGATAGCACAGCACAAATTGGACATCCAGAGTGCATCAAACATGATTTAGAGCTTGTTTATGGAAAAAAGTTTTTCTGTATTTCAATGTTGCAACTTGCTGAAAACTGTCCACAATGTTCATTTCATCTCAAATAGACAGCACAGCAAAAATTGGACATCCAGAGTGCATCAAACATGATTTAGAGCTTGTTTATGGAAAAAAAACTTTTTTCTGTATTTCAATGTTGCAACTTGCTGAAAACTGTCCACAATGTTCATTTCATCTCAAATAGATAGCACAGCAAAAATTGGACATCCAGAGTGCATCAAACATGATTTAGAGCTTGTTTATGGAAAAAAAGTTTTTTCTGCATTTCAATGTTGCAACTTGCTGAAAACTGTCCACAATGTTCATTTCATCTCAAATAGATAGCACAGCACAAATTGGACATCCAGAGTGCATCAAACATGATTTAGAGCTTGTTTATGGAAAAAAGTTTTTCTGTATTTCAATGTTGCAACTTGCTGAAAACTGTCCACAATGTTCATTTCATCTCAAATAGACAGCACAGCAAAAATTGGACATCCAGAGTGCATCAAACATGATTTAGAGCTTGTTTATGGAAAAGTGCTTATTTCTGTATTTCATGTTGCAACTTGCTGAAAACTGTATACCATGTTCATTTCATCTCAAATAGACAGCACAGCAAAAATTGGACATCCAGAGTAAATCAAACATGATTTAGAGCTTGTTTATGGAAAAGTGCTTATTTCTGTATTTCCATGTTGCAACTTGCTGAAAACTGTCCACAATGTTCATTTCATCTCAAATAGACAGCACAGCAAAAATTGACATCCAGAGTGCATCAAACATGATTTAGAGCTTGTTTATGGAAAAGTGCTTATTTCTGTATTTCCATGTTGCAACTTGCTGAAAACTGTCCACATTGTTCATTTCATCTCAAATAGACAGCAACAGCAAAAAATGAACATCCAGAGTGCATCAAACATGATTTAGAGCTTGTTTATGGAAAAGTGCTTTATTTCTGTATTTCCATGTTGCAACTTGCTGAAAACTGTCCACAATGTTCATTTCATCTCAAATAGACAGCACAGCAAAAATTGGACATCCAGAGTGCATCAAACATGATTTAGAGCTTGTTTATGGAAAAGTGCTTATTTCTGCATTTCCAATGTTGCAACTTGCTGAAAACAGTCTACAGTGTTTTCATAACATCTCAAATAAACATAACAGCAAAAATTGGACATCCAGAGTGCATCAAACATGATTTAGAGCTTGTTTATGGAAAAGTGCTTATTTCTGTATTTCCATGTTGCAACTTGCTGAAAACTATCTACAATGTTCATTTCATCTCAAATAGACAGCACAGCAAAAATTGGACATCCAGAGTGCATCAAACATGATTTAGAGCTTGTTTATGGAAAAGTGCTTATTTCTGTATTTCCATGTTGCAACTTGCTGAAAACTGTCCACAATGTTCATTTCATCTCAAATAGACAGCACAGCAAAAATTGGACATCCAGAGTGCATCAAACATGATTTAGAGCTTGTTTATGGAAAAGTGCTTATTTCTGTATTTCCATGTTGCAACTTGCTGAAAACTGTCCACAATGTTCATTTCATCTCAAATAGACAGCACAGCAAAAATTGGACATCCAGAGTGCATCAAACATGATTTAGAGCTTGTTTATGGAAAAGTGCTTATTTCTGCATTTCCATGTTGCAACTTGCTGAAAACTGTCTACAATGTTTTCATTTCATCTCAAATAAACAGCACAGCAAAAATTGGACATCCAGAGTGCATCAAACATGATTTAGAGCTTGTTTATGGAAAAGTGCTTATTTCTGTATTTCCATGTTGCAACTTGCTGAAAACAGTCTACAATGTTCATTTCATCTCAAATAGACAGCACAAAAAATTTTTTTATCCAGAGTGCATCAAACATGATTTAGAGCTTGTTTATGGAAAAGTGCTTATTTCTGTATTTCATGTTGCAACTTGCTGAAAACAGTCCACAGTGTTTTCATTTCATCTCAAATAAACAGCACAGCAAAAATTTTATCCAGAGTGCATCAAACATGATTTAGAGCTTGTTTATGGAAAAGTGCTTATTTCTGTATTTCCATGTTGCAACTTGCTGAAAACTGTCTACAATGTTCATTTCATCTCAAATAGACAGCACAGCAAAAATTGGACATCCAGAGTGCATCAAACATGATTTAGAGCTTGTTTATGGAAAAGTGCTTATTTCTGTATTTCCATGTTGCAACTTGCTGAAAACTGTCCACAATGTTCATTTCATCTCAAATAGACAGCACAGCAAAATTTTACATCCAGAGTGCATCAAACATGATTTAGAGCTTGTTTATGGAAAAGTGCTTATTTCTGTATTTCATGTTGCAACTTGCTGAAAACAGTCCACAGTGTTCATTTCATCTCAAATAGACAGCAACAAAATTTTTTTATCCAGAGTGCATCAAACATGATTTAGAGCTTGTTTATGGAAAAGTGCTTATTTCTGTATTTCCATGTTGCAACTTGCTGAAAACTGTCTACAATGTTCATTTCATCTCAAATAGACAGCACAGCAAAAATTGGACATCCAGAGTGCATCAAACATGATTTAGAGCTTGTTTATGGAAAAGTGCTTATTTCTGTATTTCCATGTTGCAACTTGCTGAAAACTGTCCACTGTGTTCATTTCATCTCAAATAGACAGCACAGCAAAAATTGGACATCCAGAGTGCATCAAACATGATTTAGAGCTTGTTTATGGAAAAGTGCTTATTTCTGTATTTCCATGTTGCAACTTGCTGAAAACTGTCCACAATGTTCATTTCATCTCAAATAGACAGCACAGCAAAAATTGGACATCCAGAGTGCATCAAACATGATTTAGAGCTTGTTTATGGAAAAGTGCTTATTTCTGTATTTCCATGTTGCAACTTGCTGAAAACAGTCTACAGTGTTTTCATAACATCTCGAATAAACATAACAAAAATTTTTTTTATCCAGAGTGCATCAAACATGATTTAGAGCTTGTTTATGGAAAAGTGCTTATTTCTGTATTTCCATGTTGCAACTTGCTGAAAACTGTCTACAGTGTTTTCATAACATCTCAAATAAACAGCAACAAAATTTTTTTATCCAGAGTGCATCAAACATGATTTAGAGCTTGTTTATGGAAAAGTGCTTATTTCTGTATTTCCATGTTGCAACTTGCTGAAAACTGTCTACAATGTTCATTTCATCTCAAATAGACAGCACAGCAAAAATTGGACATCCAGAGTGCATCAAACATGATTTAGAGCTTGTTTATGGAAAAGTGCTTATTTCTGTATTTCCATGTTGCAACTTGCTGAAAACAGTCTACAGTGTTTTCATTTCATCTCAATAAACATAGCAAAAATTTTTTTATCCAGAGTGCATCAAACATGATTTAGAGCTTGTTTATGGAAAAGTGCTTATTTCTGTATTTCCATGTTGCAACTTGCTGAAAACAGTCTACAATGTTTTCATTTCATCTCAAATAGACATAAGCAAAAATTTTTTTATCCAGAGTGCATCAAACATGATTTAGAGCTTGTTTATGGAAAAGTGCTTATTTCTGTATTTCCATGTTGCAACTTGCTGAAAACTGTCCACAATGTTCATTTCATCTCAAATAGACAGCACAGCAAAAATTGGACATCCAGAGTGCATCAAACATGATTTAGAGCTTGTTTATGGAAAAGTGCTTATTTCTGTATTTCCATGTTGCAACTTGCTGAAAACAGTCTACAGTGTTTTCATAACATCTCAAATAAACATAAGCAAAATTTTTTATCCAGAGTGCATCAAACATGATTTAGAGCTTGTTTATGGAAAAGTGCTTATTTCTGTATTTCCATGTTGCAACTTGCTGAAAACTGTCCACAATGTTCATTTCATCTCAAATAGACAGCACAGCAAAAATTGGACATCCAGAGTGCATCAAACATGATTTAGAGCTTGTTTATGGAAAAGTGCTTATTTCTGTATTTCCATGTTGCAACTTGCTGAAAACAGTCTACAGTGTTTCATAACATCTCAAATAAACAGCACAGCAAAAATTTTTATCCAGAGTGCATCAAACATGATTTAGAGCTTGTTTATGGAAAAGTGCTTATTTCTGCATTTCAATGTTGCAACTTCCTTGAAAACAGTCTACAGTGTTTTCATAACATCTCGAATAAACATAACAACATTTTTTATCCAGAGTGCATCAAACATGATTTAGAGCTTGTTTATGGAAAAGTGCTTATTTCTGTATTTACATGTTGCAACTTGCTGAAAACTGTCCACAATGTTCATTTCATCTCAAATAGACAGCACAGCAAAAATTGGACATCCAGAGTGCATCAAACATGATTTAGAGCTTGTTTATGGAAAAGTGCTTATTTCTGCATTTCCATGTTGCAACTTGCTTGAAAACAGTCTACAGTGTTTTCATAACATCTCGAATAAACATAACAACATTTTTTTATCCAGAGTGCATCAAACATGATTTAGAGCTTGTTTATGGAAAAGTGCTTATTTCTGTATTTCCATGTTGCAACTTGCTGAAAACTGTCTACAATGTTTTCATTTCATCTCAAATAAAGCACAGCAAAAACATTTTTTATCCAGAGTGCATCAAACATGATTTAGAGCTTGTTTATGGAAAAGTGCTTATTTCTGTATTTCCATGTTGCAACTTGCTGAAAACTGTCCACAATGTTCATTTCATCTCAAATAGACAGCACAGCAAAATTGGACATCCAGAGTGCATCAAACATGATTTAGAGCTTGTTTATGGAAAAGTGCTTATTTCTGCATTTCAATGTTGCAACTTGCTGAAAACTGTCCACAATGTTCATTTCATCTCAAATAGACAGCACAGCAAAAATTGGACATCCAGAGTGCATCAAACATGATTTAGAGCTTGTTTATGGAAAAGTGCTTATTTCTGCATTTCAATGTTGCAACTTGCTGAAAACAGTCTACAGTGTTCATAACATCTCAAATAAACATAACAAAACAATTTTTTTATCCAGAGTGCATCAAACATGATTTAGAGCTTGTTTATGGAAAAGTGCTTTTTTCTGCATTTCAATGTTGAAACTTGCTGAAAACTGTCCATAATGTTCATTTCATCTCAAATAGACAGCACAGAAAAAATTGGACATCCAGAGTGCATCAAACATGATTTAGAGCTTGTTTATGGAAAAGTGCTTTTTTCTGCATTTCAATGTTGCAACTTGCTGAAAACAGTCTACAGTGTTCATTTCAACTCGAATAGACAGCACAGCAAAAATTGGACATCCAGAGTGCATCAAACATGATTTAGAGCTTGTTTATGGAAAAGTGCTTATTTCTGTATTTCCATGTTGCAACTTGCTGAAAACTGTCTACAATGTTTTCATTTCATCTCAAATAAACAGCACAGCAAAATTTTTTTATCCAGAGTGCATCAAACATGATTTAGAGCTTGTTTATGGAAAAGTGCTTATTTCTGTATTTCCATGTTGCAACTTGCTGAAAACAGTCTACAATGTTTTCATTTCATCTCAAATAAACATAACAAAAATTTTTTTATCCAGAGTGCATCAAACATGATTTAGAGCTTGTTTATGGAAAAGTGCTTATTTCTGTATTTCCATGTTGCAACTTGCTGAAAACAGTCCACAATGTTCATTTCATCTCAAATAAACACAGCAAAAATTTTTTTATCCAGAGTGCATCAAACATGATTTAGAGCTTGTTTATGGAAAAGTGCTTATTTCTGTATTTCCATGTTGCAACTTGCTGAAAACTGTCTACAATGTTCATTTCATCTCAAATAGACAGCACAGCAAAATTGGACATCCAGAGTGCATCAAACATGATTTAGAGCTTGTTTATGGAAAAGTGCTTATTTCTGCATTTCCATGTTGCAACTTCCTTGAAAACAGTCTACAGTGTTTTCATAACATCTCGAATAAACATAACAACATTTTTTTATCCAGAGTGCATCAAACATGATTTAGAGCTTGTTTATTGAAAAGTGCTTATTTCTGTATTTCCATGTTGCAACTTGCTGAAAACTGTCCACAATGTTCATTTCATCTCAAATAGACAGCACAGCAAAAATTTGGACATCCAGAGTGCATCAAACATGATTTAGAGCTTGTTTATGGAAAAGTGCTTATTTCTGTATTTCCATGTTGCAACTTGCTGAAAACTGTCCACAATGTTCATTTCATCTCAAATAGACAGCACAGCAAAAATTGGACATCCAGAGTGCATCAAACATGATTTAGAGCTTGTTTATGGAAAAGTGCTTATTTCTGCATTTCCATGTTGCAACTTGCTTGAAAACAGTCTACAGTGTTTTCATAACATCTCGAATAAACATAACAACATTTTTTTATCCAGAGTGCATCAAACATGATTTAGAGCTTGTTTATGGAAAAGTGCTTATTTCTGTATTTCCATGTTGCAACTTGCTGAAAACTTTGCACAATGTTACTTTCATCTCAAATAGACAGCACAGCCAAAATTGGACATCCAGAGTGCATCAAACATGATTTAGAGCTTGTTTATGGAAAAGTGCTTAATTCTGTATTTCCATGTTGCAACTTGCTGAAAACTGTCCACTGTGTTCATTTCATCTCAAATAGACAGCACAGCAAAAATTGGACATCCAGAGTGCATCAAAAATGATTTAGAGCTTGTTTATGGAAAAGTGCTTATTTCTGTATTTCCATGTTGCAACTTGCTTGAAAACAGTCTACAGTGTTTTCATAACATCTCGAATAAACAAAACAACATTTTTTTATCCAGAGTGCATCAAACATGATTTAGAGCTTGTTTATTGAAAAGTGCTTATTTCTGTATTTCCATGTTGCAACTTGCTGAAAACTGTCCAAAATGTTCATTTCATCTCAAATAGACAGCACAGCAAAAATTGGACATCCAGAGTGCATCAAACATGATTTAGAGCTTGTTTATGGAAAAGTGCTTATTTCTGTATTTCCATGTTGCAACTTGCTGAAAACTGTCCACAATGTTCATTTCATCTCAAATAAACAGCACAGCAAAAATTTTTTATCCAGAGTGCATCAAACATGATTTAGAGCTTGTTTATGGAAAAGTGCTTATTTCTGCATTTCCATGTTGCAACTTGCTTGAAAACAGTCTACAGTGTTTTCATAACATCTCGAATAAACATAACAACATTTTTTATCCAGAGTGCATCAAACATGATTTAGAGCTTGTTTATGGAAAAGTGCTTATTTCTGTATTTCCATGTTGCAACTTGCTGAAAACTGTCCACAATGTTCATTTCATCTCAAATAGACAGCACAGCAAAAATTGGACATCCAGAGTGCATCAAACATGATTTAGAGCTTGTTTATGGAAAAGTGCTTATTTCTGTATTTCCATGTTGCAACTTGCTGAAAACAGTCTACAGTGTTTTCATAACATCTCAATAAACATAACAAAATTTTTTTATCCAGAGTGCATCAAACATGATTTAGAGCTTGTTTATGGAAAAGTGCTTATTTCTGTATTTCCCTGTTGCAACTTGCTGAAAACTGTCCACAATGTTCATTTCATCTCAAATAGACAGCACAGCAAAAATGGACATCCAGAGTGCATCAAACACGATTTAGAGCTTGTTTATGGAAAAGTGCTTATTTCTGCATTTCAATGTTGCAACTTGCTGAAAACAGTCTACAGTGTTTTCATAACATCTCGAATAAACATAACAACATTTTTTTATCCAGAGTGCATCAAACATGATTTAGAGCTTGTTTATGGAAAAGTGCTTATTTCTGTATTTTCATGTTGCAACTTGCTGAAAACTGTCCACAATGTTCATTTCATCTCAAATAGACAGCACAGCAAAATTTTTTATCCAGAGTGCATCAAACATGATTTAGAGCTTGTTTATGGAAAAGTGCTTATTTCTGTATTTCCATGTTGCAACTTGCTGAAAACTGTCCACAATGTTCATTTCATCTCAAATAGACAGCACAGCAAAAATTGGACATCCAGAGTGCATCAAACATGATTTAGAGCTTGTTTATGGAAAAGTGCTTATTTCTGTATTTCCATGTTGCAACTTGCTGAAAACAGTCCACAATGTTTTTCATCTCAAATAAACAGCACAGCAAAATTTTTTATCCAGAGTGCATCAAACATGATTTAGAGCTTGTTTATGGAAAAGTGCTTAATTCTGCATTTAATGTTGCAACTTGCTTGAAAACAGTCTACAGTGTTTTCATAACATCTCAAATAAACATAACATTTTTTATCCAGAGTGCATCAAACATGATTTAGAGCTTGTTTATGGAAAAGTGCTTATTTCTGTATTTCCATGTTGCAACTTGCTGAAAACTGTCCACAATGTTCATTTCATCTCAAATAGACAGCACAGCAAAAATTGGACATCCAGAGTGCATCAAACATGATTTAGAGCTTGTTTATGGAAAAGTGCTTATTTCTGCATTTCCATGTTGCAACTTGCTTGAAAACAGTCTACAGTGTTTTCATAACATCTCGAATAAACATAACAACATTTTTTTATCCAGAGTGCATCAAACATGATTTAGAGCTTGTTTATGGAAAAGTGCTTATTTCTGTATTTCCATGTTGCAACTTGCTGAAAACTGTCCACAATGTTCATTTCATCTCAAATAGACAGCACAGCAAAAATTGGACATCCAGAGTGCATCAAACATGATTTAGAGCTTGTTTATGGAAAAGTGCTTATTTCTGTATTTCCATGTTGCAACTTGCTGAAAACTGAAAACTGTCCACAATGTTCATTTCATCTCAAATAGACAGCACAGCAAAATTGGACATCCAGAGTGCATCAAACATGATTTAGAGCTTGTTTATGGAAAAGTGCTTATTTCTGCATTTCCATGTTGCAACTTGCTTGAAAACAGTCTACAGTGTTTTCATAACATCTCGAATAAACATAACAACATTTTTTTATCCAGAGTGCATCAAACATGATTTAGAGCTTGTTTATGGAAAAGTGCTTATTTCTGTATTTCCATGTTGCAACTTGCTGAAAACTGTCCACAATGTTTTCATTTCATCTCAAATAAACAGCACAGCAAAATTTTTTATCCAGAGTGCATCAAACATGATTTAGAGCTTGTTTATGGAAAAGTGCTTATTTCTGTATTTCCATGTTGCAACTTGCTGAAAACTGTCCACAATGTTCATTTCATCTCAAATAGACAGCACAGCAAAAATTGGACATCCAGAGTGCATCAAACATGATTTAGAGCTTGTTTATGGAAAAGTGCTTATTTCTGTATTTCCATGTTGCAACTTGCTGAAAACTGTCCACAATGTTTTCATTTCATCTCAAATAAACAGCACAGCAAAAATTGGACATCCAGAGTGCATCAAACATGATTTAGAGCTTGTTTATGGAAAAGTGCTTATTTCTGCATTTCCATGTTGCAACTTCCTTGAAAACAGTCTACAGTGTTTTCATAACATCTCGAATAAACATAACAACATTTTTTTATCCAGAGTGCATCAAACATGATTTAGAGCTTGTTTATGGAAAAGTGCTTATTTCTGTATTTCCATGTTGCAACTTGCTGAAAACTGTCCACAATGTTCATTTCATCTCAAATAGACAGCACAGCAAAAATTGGACATCCAGAGTGCATCAAACATGATTTAGAGCTTGTTTATGGAAAAGTGCTTATTTCTGTATTTCCATGTTGCAACTTGCTGAAAACTGTCCACAATGTTTTCATTTCATCTCAAATAGACAGCATAGCAAAAATTGGACATCCAGAGTGCATCAAACATGATTTAGAGCTTGTTTATGGAAAAGTGCTTATTTCTGTATTTCCATGTTGCAACTTGCTGAAAACTGTCCACAATGTTTTCATTTCATCTCAAATAACAGCACAGCAAAATTTTTTATCCAGAGTGCTTCAAACAGGATTTAGAGCTGGTTTATGGAAAAGTGCTTATTTCTGCATTTCCATGTTGCAACTTGCTTGAAAACAGTCTAGAGTGTTTTCATAACATCTCGAATAAACATAACAACATTTTTTATCCAGAGTGCATCAAACATGATTTAGAGCTTGTTTATTGAAAAGTGCTTATTTCTGTATTTCCATGTTGCAACTTGCTGAAAACTGTCCACAATGTTCATTTCATCTCAAATAGACAGCACAGCAAAATTGGACATCCAGAGTGCATCAAACAGGATTTAGAGCTGGTTTATGGAAAAGTGCTTATTTCTGTATTTCCATGTTGCAACTTGCTTGAAAACAGTCTACAGTGTTTTCATAACATCTCGAATAAACATAACATTTTTTTTATCCAGAGTGCATCAAACATGATTTAGAGCTTGTTTATGGAAAAGTGCTTATTTCTGTATTTCCATGTTGCAACTTGCTGAAAACTGTCCACAATGTTCATTTCATCTCAAATAGACAGCACAGCAAAATTTTTTTATCCAGAGTGCATCAAACATGATTTAGAGCTTGTTTATGGAAAAGTGCTTATTTCTGTATTTCCTTGTTGCAACTTGCTGAAAACAGTCTACAGTGTTTTCATAACATCTCGAATAAACATAACAACATTTTTTTATCCAGAGTGCATCAAACATGATTTAGAGCTTGTTTATGGAAAAGTGCTTATTTCTGTATTTCCATGTTGCAACTTGCTGAAAACTGTCCACAATGTTTATTTCATCTCACATAGACAGCACAGCAAAAATTGGACATCCAGAGTGCATCAAACATGATTTAGAGCTTGTTTATGGAAAAGTGCTTATTTCTGTATTTCCATGTTGCAACTTGCTGAAAACTATCCACAATGTTCATTTCATCTCAAATAGACAGCACAGCAAAAATTGGACATCCAGAGTGCATCAAACATGATTTAGAGCTTGTTTATGGAAAAGTGCTTATTTCTGTATTTCCATGTTGCAACTTGCTGAAAACTGTCCACAATGTTTTCATTTCATCTCAAATAAACAGCACAGCAAAATTTTTTTATCCAGAGTGCATCAAACATGATTTAGAGCTTGTTTATGGAAAAGTGCTTATTTCTGCATTTCCATGTTGCAACTTGCTTGAAAACAGTCTACAGTGTTTTCATAACATCTCGAATAAACATAACAACATTTTTTATCCAGAGTGCATCAAACATGATTTAGAGCTTGTTTATGGAAAAGTGCTTATTTCTGTATTTCCATGTTGCAACTTGCTGAAAACTGTCCACAATGTTCATTTCATCTCAAATAGACAGCACAGCAAAAATTTTTATCCAGAGTGCATCAAACATGATTTAGAGCTTGTTTATGGAAAAGTGCTTATTTCTGTATTTCCATGTTGCAACTTGCTGAAAACTGTCCACAATGTTCATTTCATCTCAAATAGACAGCACAGCAAAAATTTTTTATCCAGAGTGCATCAAACATGATTTAGAGCTTGTTTATGGAAAAGTGCTTATTTCTGCATTTCCATGTTGCAACTTGCTTGAAAACAGTCTACAGTGTTTTCATAACATCTCGAATAAACATAACAACATTTTTTTATCCAGAGTGCATCAAACATGATTTAGAGCTTGTTTATGGAAAAGTGCTTATTTCTGTATTTCCATGTTGCAACTTGCTGAAAACTGTCCACAATGTTCATTTCATCTCAAATAGACAGCACAGCAAAAATTGGACATCCAGAGTGCATCAAACAGGATTTAGAGCTGGTTTATGGAAAAGTGCTTATTTCTGCATTTCCATGTTGCAACTTCCTTGAAAACAGTCTACAGTGTTTTCATAACATCTCGAATAAACATAACAACATTTTTTTATCCAGAGTGCATCAAACATGATTTAGAGCTTGTTTATGGAAAAGTGCTTATTTCTGTATTTCCATGTTGCAACTTGCTGAAAACTGTCCACAATGTTCATTTCATCTCAAATAGACAGCACAGCAAAAATTGGACATCCAGAGTGCATCAAACATGATTTAGAGCTTGTTTATGGAAAAGTGCTTATTTCTGTATTTCCATGTTGCAACTTGCTGAAAACTGTCCACAATGTTCATTTCATCTCAAATAGACAGCACAGCAAAAATTGGACATCCAGAGTGCATCAAACATGATTTAGAGCTTGTTTATGGAAAAGTGCTTATTTCTGCATTTCCATGTTGCAACTTGCTTGAAAACAGTCTACAGTGTTTTCATAACATCTCGAATAAACATAACAACATTTTTTTATCCAGAGTGCATCAAACATGATTTAGAGCTTGTTTATGGAAAAGTGCTTATTTCTGTATTTCCATGTTGCAACTTGCTGAAAACTGTCCACAATGTTTTCATTTCATCTCAAATAGAAGCACAACAAAATTTTTTTATCCAGAGTGCATCAAACATGATTTAGAGCTTGTTTATGGAAAAGTGCTTATTTCTGTATTTCCATGTTGCAACTTGCTGAAAACTGTCCACAATGTTCATTTCATCTCAAATAGACAGCACAGCAAAAATTTTTTTATCCAGAGTGCATCAAACATGATTTAGAGCTTGTTTATGGAAAAGTGCTTATTTCTGTATTTCCATGTTGCAACTTGCTGAAAACTGTCCACAATGTTTTCATTTCATCTCAAATAAACAGCACAGCAAAATTTTTTTATCCAGAGTGCATCAAACATGATTTAGAGCTTGTTTATGGAAAAGTGCTTATTTCTGCATTTCCATGTTGCAACTTGCTTGAAAACAGTCTACAGTGTTTTCATAACATCTCGAATAAACAACAACATTTTTTTATCCAGAGTGCATCAAACATGATTTAGAGCTTGTTTATGGAAAAGTGCTTATTTCTGTATTTCCATGTTGCAACTTGCTGAAAACTGTCCACAATGTTTTCATTTCATCTCAAATAAACAGCAAGCAAAATTTTTTTATCCAGAGTGCATCAAACATGATTTAGAGCTTGTTTATGGAAAAGTGCTTATTTCTGTATTTCCATGTTGCAACTTGCTGAAAACTGTCCACAATGTTTTCATTTCATCTCAAATAGACAGCACAGCAAAAATTGGACATCCAGAGTGCATCAAACATGATTTAGAGCTTGTTTATGGAAAAGTGCTTATTTCTGTATTTCCATGTTGCAACTTGCTGAAAACTGTCCACAATGTTTTCATTTCATCTCGAATAAACATAACAACATTTTTTTATCCAGAGTGCATCAAACATGATTTAGAGCTTGTTTATGGAAAAGTGCTTATTTCTGCATTTCCATGTTGCAACTTGCTTGAAAACAGTCTACAGTGTTTTCATAACATCTCGAATAAACATAACAACATTTTTTTATCCAGAGTGCATCAAACATGATTTAGAGCTTGTTTATGGAAAAGTGCTTATTTCTGTATTTCCATGTTGCAACTTGCTGAAAACTGTCCACAATGTTCATTTCATCTCAAATAGACAGCACAGCAAAATTTTTTTATCCAGAGTGCATCAAACATGATTTAGAGCTTGTTTATGGAAAAGTGCTTATTTCTGTATTTCCATGTTGCAACTTGCTGAAAACTGTCCACAATGTTCATTTCATCTCAAATAGACAGCACAGCAAAAATTGGACATCCAGAGTGCATCAAACATGATTTAGAGCTTGTTTATGGAAAAGTGCTTATTTCTGCATTTCCATGTTGCAACTTGCTTGAAAACAGTCTACAGTGTTTTCATAACATCTCGAATAAACATAACAACATTTTTTTATCCAGAGTGCATCAAACATGATTTAGAGCTTGTTTATGGAAAAGTGCTTATTTCTGTATTTCCATGTTGCAACTTGCTGAAAACTGTCCACAATGTTCATTTCATCTCAAATAGACAGCACAGCAAAAATTGGACATCCAGAGTGCATCAAACATGATTTAGAGCTTGTTTATGGAAAAGTGCTTATTTCTGTATTTCCATGTTGCAACTTGCTGAAAACTGTCCACAATGTTCATTTCATCTCAAATAGACAGCACAGCAAAATTTTTTTACATCCAGAGTGCATCAAACATGATTTAGAGCTTGTTTATGGAAAAGTGCTTATTTCTGCATTTCCATGTTGCAACTTGCTTGAAAACAGTCTACAGTGTTTTCATAACATCTCGAATAAACATAACAACATTTTTTTATCCAGAGTGCATCAAACATGATTTAGAGCTTGTTTATGGAAAAGTGCTTATTTCTGTATTTCCATGTTGCAACTTGCTGAAAACTGTCCACAATGTTTTCATTTCATCTCAAATAGACAGCACAGCAAAATTTTTTTATCCAGAGTGCATCAAACATGATTTAGAGCTTGTTTATGGAAAAGTGCTTATTTCTGTATTTCCATGTTGCAACTTGCTTGAAAACAGTCTACAGTGTTTTCATAACATCTCAAAAACATAACAAAAATTTTTTATCCAGAGTGCATCAAACATGATTTAGAGCTTGTTTATGGAAAAGTGCTTATTTCTGTATTTCCATGTTGCAACTTGCTGAAAACTGTCCACAATGTTCATTTCATCTCAAATAGACAGCACAGCAAAAATTTTTTATCCAGAGTGCATCAAACATGATTTAGAGCTTGTTTATGGAAAAGTGCTTATTTCTGCATTTCCATGTTGCAACTTGCTTGAAAACAGTCTACAGTGTTTTCATAACATCTCGAATAAACATAACAACATTTTTTTATCCAGAGTGCATCAAACATGATTTAGAGCTTGTTTATGGAAAAGTGCTTATTTCTGTATTTCCATGTTGCAACTTGCTGAAAACTGTCCACAATGTTCATTTCATCTCAAATAGACAGCACAGCAAAAATTGGACATCCAGAGTGCATCAAACATGATTTAGAGCTTGTTTATGGAAAAGTGCTTATTTCTGTATTTCCATGTTGCAACTTGCTGAAAACTGTCCACAATGTTCATTTCATCTCAAATAGACAGCACAGCAAAATTTTTTTATCCAGAGTGCATCAAACATGATTTAGAGCTTGTTTATGGAAAAGTGCTTATTTCTGTATTTCCATGTTGCAACTTGCTGAAAACTGTCCACAATGTTTTCATTCATCTCAAATAACAGCACAGCAAAAATTGGACATCCAGAGTGCATCAAACATGATTTAGAGCTTGTTTATGGAAAAGTGCTTATTTCTGTATTTCCATGTTGCAACTTGCTGAAAACAGTCTACAATGTTTTCATTTCATCTCAAATAAACATAAAAAACATTTTTTATCCAGAGTGCATCAAACATGATTTAGAGCTTGTTTATGGAAAAGTGCTTATTTCTGTATTTCCATGTTGCAACTTGCTGAAAACTGTCCACAATGTTCATTTCATCTCAAATAGACAGCACAGCAAAAATTTTTTATCCAGAGTGCATCAAACATGATTTAGAGCTTGTTTATGGAAAAGTGCTTATTTCTGTATTTCCATGTTGCAACTTGCTGAAAACTGTCCACAATGTTCATTTCATCTCAAATAAACAGCACAGCAAAATTGGACATCCAGAGTGCATCAAACATGATTTAGAGCTTGTTTATGGAAAAGTGCTTATTTCTGCATTTCCATGTTGCAACTTGCTTGAAAACAGTCTACAGTGTTTTCATAACATCTCGAATAAACATAACAACATTTTTTTATCCAGAGTGCATCAAACATGATTTAGAGCTTGTTTATGGAAAAGTGCTTATTTCTGTATTTCCATGTTGCAACTTGCTGAAAACTGTCCACAATGTTCATTTCATCTCAAATAGACAGCACAGCAAAATTGGACATCCAGAGTGCATCAAACAGGATTTAGAGCTGGTTTATGGAAAAGTGCTTATTTCTGTATTTCCATGTTGCAACTTGCTTGAAAACAGTCTACAGTGTTTTCATAACATCTCGAATAAACATAACATTTTTTTTATCCAGAGTGCATCAAACATGATTTAGAGCTTGTTTATGGAAAAGTGCTTATTTCTGTATTTCCATGTTGCAACTTGCTTGAAAACAGTCTACAGTGTTTTCATAACATCTCGAATAAACACAGCAAAATTTTTTTTTATCCAGAGTGCATCAAACATGATTTAGAGCTTGTTTATGGAAAAGTGCTTATTTCTGTATTTCCATGTTGCAACTTGCTGAAAACTGTCCACAATGTTCATTTCATCTCAAATAGACAGCACAGCAAAAATTGGACATCCAGAGTGCATCAAACATGATTTAGAGCTTGTTTATGGAAAAGTGCTTATTTCTGTATTTCCATGTTGCAACTTGCTGAAAACTGTCCACAATGTTTTCATTTCATCTCAAATAAACAGCAAGCAAAATTTTTTTATCCAGAGTGCATCAAACATGATTTAGAGCTTGTTTATGGAAAAGTGCTTATTTCTGCATTTCCATGTTGCAACTTGCTTAAAAACAGTCTACAGTGTTTTCATAACATCTCGAATAAACATAAAAAAATTTTATCCAGAGTGCATCAAACATGATTTAGAGCTTGTTTATGGAAAAGTGCTTATTTCTGTATTTCCATGTTGCAACTTGCTGAAAACTGTCCACAATGTTCATTTCATCTCAAATAGACAGCACAGCAAAAATTGGACATCCAGAGTGCATCAAACATGATTTAGAGCTTGTTTATGGAAAAGTGCTTATTTCTGCATTTCAATGTTGCAACTTGCTTGAAAACAGTCTACAGTGTTTTCATAACATCTCGAATAAACATAACAACATTTTTTATCCAGAGTGCATCAAACATGATTTAGAGCTTGTTTATGGAAAAGTGCTTATTTCTGTATTTCCATGTTGCAACTTGCTGAAAACTGTCCACAATGTTCATTTCATCTCAAATAGACAGCACAGCAAAAATTGGACATCCAGAGTGCATCAAACATGATTTAGAGCTTGTTTATGGAAAAGTGCTTATTTCTGTATTTCCATGTTGCAACTTGCTTGAAAACAGTCTACAGTGTTTTCATAACATCTCGAATAAACATAACAACATTTTTTTATCCAGAGTGCATCAAACATGATTTAGAGCTTGTTTATGGAAAAGTGCTTATTTCTGTATTTCCATGTTGCAACTTGCTGAAAACTGTCCACAATGTTTATTTCATCTCAAATAGACAGCACAGCAAAAATTGGACATCCAGAGTGCATCAAACATGATTTAGAGCTTGTTTTATGGAAAAGTGCTTATTTCTGTATTTCCATGTTGCAACTTGCTGAAACCTGTCCACAATGTTCATTTCATCTCAAATAGACAGCACAGCAAAAATTGGACATCCAGAGTGTATCAAACATGATTTAGAGCTTGTTTATGGAAAAGTGTTTATTTCTGTATTTCCATGTTGCAACTTGCTGAAAACTGTCCACAATGTTTTCATTTCATCTCAAATAGACAGCACAGCAAAAATTTTTTTATCCAGAGTGCATCAAACATGATTTAGAGCTTGTTTATGGAAAAGTGCTTATTTCTGCATTTCCATGTTGCAACTTCCTTGAAAACAGTCTACAGTGTTTTCATAACATCTCGAATAAACATAACAACATTTTTTTATCCAGAGTGCATCAAACATGATTTAGAGCTTGTTTATGGAAAAGTGCTTATTTCTGTATTTCCATGTTGCAACTTGCTGAAAACTGTCCACAATGTTCATTTCATCTCAAATAGACAGCACAGCAAAAATTGGACATCCAGAGTGCATCAAACATGATTTAGAGCTTGTTTATGGAAAAGTGCTTATTTCTGTATTTCCATGTTGCAACTTGCTGAAAACTGTCCACAATGTTCATTTCATCTCAAATAGACAGCACAGCAAAAATTGGACATCCAGAGTGCATCAAACATGATTTAGAGCTTGTTTATGGAAAAGTGCTTATTTCTGCATTTCCATGTTGCAACTTGCTTGAAAACAGTCTACAGTGTTTTCATAACATCTCGAATAAACATAACAACATTTTTTTATCCAGAGTGCATCAAACATGATTTAGAGCTTGTTTATGGAAAAGTGCTTATTTCTGTATTTCCATGTTGCAACTTGCTGAAAACTGTCCACAATGTTTTCATTTCATCTCAAATAAACAGCACAGCAAAATTTTTTTATCCAGAGTGCATCAAACATGATTTAGAGCTTGTTTATGGAAAAGTGCTTATTTCTGTATTTCCATGTTGCAACTTGCTGAAAACTGTCCACAATGTTCATTTCATCTCAAATAGACAGCACAGCAAAATTGGACATCCAGAGTGCAAAACATGATTTAGAGCTTGTTTATGGAAAAGTGCTTATTTCTGTATTTCCATGTTGCAACTTGCTGAAAACTGTCCACAATGTTCATTTCATCTCAAATAACAGCACAGCAAAAATTTTTTTATCCAGAGTGCATCAAACATGATTTAGAGCTTGTTTATGGAAAAGTGCTTATTTCTGCATTTCCATGTTGCAACTTGCTTGAAAACAGTCTACAGTGTTTTCATAACATCTCGAATAAACATAACAACATTTTTTTATCCAGAGTGCATCAAACATGATTTAGAGCTTGTTTATGGAAAAGTGCTTATTTCTGTATTTCCATGTTGCAACTTGCTGAAAACTGTCCACAATGTTCATTTCATCTCAAATAGACAGCACAGCAAAAATTGGACATCCAGAGTGCATCAAACATGATTTAGAGCTTGTTTATGGAAAAGTGCTTATTTCTGTATTTCCATGTTGCAACTTGCTGAAAACTGTCCACAATGTTCATTTCATCTCAAATAGACAGCACAGCAAAAATTGGACATCCAGAGTGCATCAAACATGATTTAGAGCTTGTTTATGGAAAAGTGCTTATTTCTGTATTTCCATGTTGCAACTTGCTTGAAAACAGTCTACAGTGTTTTCATAACATCTCGAATAAACATAACAACATTTTTTTATCCAGAGTGCATCAAACATGATTTAGAGCTTGTTTATTGAAAAGTGCTTATTTCTGTATTTCCATGTTGCAACTTGCTGAAAACTGTCCACAATGTTCATTTCATCTCAAATAGACAGCACAGCAAAAATTTGTTATCCAGAGTGCATCAAACATGATTTAGAGCTTGTTTATGGAAAAGTGCTTATTTCTGTATTTCCATGTTGCAACTTGCTTGAAAACAGTCTACAGTGTTTTCATAACATCTCGAATAAACATAACAACATTTTTTTATCCAGAGTGCATCAAACATGATTTAGAGCTTGTTTATGGAAAAGTGCTTATTTCTGTATTTCCATGTTGCAACTTGCTGAAAACTGTCCACAATGTTCATTTCATCTCAAATAGACAGCACAGCAAAAATTGGACATCCAGAGTGCATCAAACATGATTTAGAGCTTGTTTATGGAAAAGTGCTTATTTCTGCATTTCCATGTTGCAACTTGCTTGAAAACAGTCTACAGTGTTTTCATAACATCTCGAATAAACATAACAACATTTTTTTATCCAGAGTGCATCAAACATGATTTAGAGCTTGTTTATGGAAAAGTGCTTATTTCTGTATTTCCATGTTGCAACTTGCTGAAAACTGTCCACAATGTTTTCATTTCATCTCAAATAAAGCACAGCAAAAATTTTTTTATCCAGAGTGCATCAAACATGATTTAGAGCTTGTTTATGGAAAAGTGCTTATTTCTGTATTTCCATGTTGCAACTTGCTGAAAACTGTCCACAATGTTTTCATTTCATCTCAAATAGACAGCACAGCAAAAATTGGACATCCAGAGTGCATCAAACATGATTTAGAGCTTGTTTATGGAAAAGTGCTTATTTCTGTATTTCCATGTTGCAACTTGCTGAAAACTGTCCACAATGTTCATTTCATCTCAAATCTCAGCACAGCAAAACATTGGACATCCAGAGTGCATCAAACATGATTTAGAGCTTGTTTATGGAAAAGTGCTTATTTCTGTATTTCCATGTTGCAACTTGCTGAAAACTGTCCACAATGTTCATTTCATCTCAAATAGACAGCACAGCAAAAATTGGACATCCAGAGTGCATCAAACATGATTTAGAGCTTGTTTATGGAAAAGTGCTTATTTCTGCATTTCAATGTTGCAACTTGCTTGAAAACAGTCTACAGTGTTTTCATAACATCTCGAATAAACATAACAACATTTTTTATCCAGAGTGCATCAAACATGATTTAGAGCTTGTTTATGGAAAAGTGCTTATTTCTGTATTTACATGTTGCAACTTGCTGAAAACTGTCCACAATGTTAATTTCATCTCAAATAGACAGCACAGCAAAATTTTTTATCCAGAGTGCATCAAACATGATTTAGAGCTTGTTTATGGAAAAGTGCTTATTTCTGTATTTCCATGTTGCAACTTGCTGAAAACTGTCCACAATGTTCATTTCATCTCAAATAGACAGCACAGCAAAATTGGACATCCAGAGTGCATCAAACAGGATTTAGAGCTGGTTTATGGAAAAGTGCTTATTTCTGTATTTCCATGTTGCAACTTGCTTGAAAACAGTCTACAGTGTTTTCATAACATCTCGAATAAACATAACAACATTTTTTTATCCAGAGTGCATCAAACATGATTTAGAGCTTGTTTATGGAAAAGTGCTTATTTCTGTATTTCCATGTTGCAACTTGCTGAAAACTGTCCACAATGTTTTCATTTCATCTCAAATAAACAGCACAGCAAAATTTTTTTATCCAGAGTGCATCAAACATGATTTAGAGCTTGTTTATGGAAAAGTGCTTATTTCTGTATTTCCATGTTGCAACTTGCTGAAAACAGTCTACAGTGTTTTCATAACATCTCAATAAACATAACAAAATTTTTTATCCAGAGTGCATCAAACATGATTTAGAGCTTGTTTATGGAAAAGTGCTTATTTCTGTATTTCCATGTTGCAACTTGCTGAAAACTGTCCACAATGTTCATTTCATCTCAAATAGACAGCACAGCAAAAATTGGACATCCAGAGTGCATCAAACATGATTTAGAGCTTGTTTATGGAAAAGTGCTTATTTCTGCATTTCCATGTTGCAACTTGCTTGAAAACAGTCTACAGTGTTTTCATAACATCTCGAATAAACATAACAACATTTTTTTATCCAGAGTGCATCAAACATGATTTAGAGCTTGTTTATTGAAAAGTGCTTATTTCTGTATTTCCATGTTGCAACTTGCTGAAAACTGTCCACAATGTTTTCATTTCATCTCAAATAAACAGCACAGCAAAAATTGGACATCCAGAGTGCATCAAACATGATTTAGAGCTTGTTTATGGAAAAGTGCTTATTTCTGTATTTCCATGTTGCAACTTGCTGAAAACTGTCCACAATGTTTTCATTTCATCTCAAATAAACAGCACAGCAAAAATTGGACATCCAGAGTGCATCAAACATGATTTAGAGCTTGTTTATGGAAAAGTGCTTATTTCTGTATTTCCATGTTGCAACTTGCTGAAAACTGTCCACAATGTTTTCATTTCATCTCAAATAAACAGCAACAGCAAAAATTGGACATCCAGAGTGCATCAAACATGATTTAGAGCTTGTTTATGGAAAAGTGCTTATTTCTGTATTTCCATGTTGCAACTTGCTGAAAACTGTCCACAATGTTCATTTCATCTCAAATAGACAGCACAGCAAAAATTGGACATCCAGAGTGCATCAAACATGATTTAGAGCTTGTTTATGGAAAAGTGCTTATTTCTGCATTTCCATGTTGCAACTTGCTTGAAAACAGTCTACAGTGTTTTCATAACATCTCGAATAAACATAACAAAAATTTTTTTATCCAGAGTGCATCAAACATGATTTAGAGCTTGTTTATGGAAAAGTGCTTATTTCTGTATTTCCATGTTGCAACTTGCTGAAAACTGTCCACAATGTTTTCATTTCATCTCAAATAAACACAGCAAAAATTTTTTTATCCAGAGTGCATCAAACATGATTTAGAGCTTGTTTATGGAAAAGTGCTTATTTCTGTATTTCCATGTTGCAACTTGCTGAAAACTGTCCACAATGTTCATTTCATCTCAAATAGACAGCACAGCAAAATTGGACATCCAGAGTGCATCAAACATGATTTAGAGCTTGTTTATGGAAAAGTGCTTATTTCTGTATTTCCATGTTGCAACTTGCTGAAAACTGTCTACAATGTTTTCATTTCATCTCAAATAAACAGCACAGCAAAAATTTTTTTATCCAGAGTGCATCAAACATGATTTAGAGCTTGTTTATGGAAAAGTGCTTATTTCTGTATTTCCTTGTTGCAACTTGCTGAAAACAGTCTACAGTGTTTTCATAACATCTCGAATAAACATAACAACATTTTTTTATCCAGAGTGCATCAAACATGATTTAGAGCTTGTTTATGGAAAAGTGCTTATTTCTGTATTTCCATGTTGCAACTTGCTGAAAACTGTCCACAATGTTCATTTCATCTCAAATAGACAGCACAGCAAAAATTGGACATCCAGAGTGCATCAAACATGATTTAGAGCTTGTTTATGGAAAAGTGCTTATTTCTGTATTTCCATGTTGCAACTTGCTGAAAACAGTCTACAATGTTTTCATTTCATCTCAAATAAACATACAGCAAAAATTGGACATCCAGAGTGCATCAAACATGATTTAGAGCTTGTTTATGGAAAAGTGCTTATTTCTGTATTTCCATGTTGCAACTTGCTGAAAACAGTCTACAATGTTTTCATTTCATCTCAAATAAACATAAGCAAAATTTTTTATCCAGAGTGCATCAAACATGATTTAGAGCTTGTTTATGGAAAAGTGCTTATTTCTGTATTTCCATGTTGCAACTTGCTGAAAACTGTCCACAATGTTCATTTCATCTCAAATAGACAGCACAGCAAAATTGGACATCCAGAGTGCATCAAACAGGATTTAGAGCTGGTTTATGGAAAAGTGCTTATTTCTGTATTTCCATGTTGCAACTTGCTTGAAAACAGTCTACAGTGTTTTCATAACATCTCGAATAAACATAAAAAATTTTTTATCCAGAGTGCATCAAACATGATTTAGAGCTTGTTTATGGAAAAGTGCTTATTTCTGTATTTCCATGTTGCAACTTGCTGAAAACAGTCTACAATGTTTTCATTTCATCTCAAATAAACAGCAAGCAAAAATTTTTTACATCCAGAGTGCATCAAACATGATTTAGAGCTTGTTTATGGAAAAGTGCTTATTTCTGTATTTCCATGTTGCAACTTGCTGAAAACTGTCCACAATGTTCATTTCATCTCAAATAGACAGCACAGCAAAATTTTTTTATCCAGAGTGCATCAAACAGGATTTAGAGCTGGTTTATGGAAAAGTGCTTATTTCTGTATTTCCATGTTGCAACTTGCTTGAAAACAGTCTACAGTGTTTTCATAACATCTCGAATAAACATAACATTTTTTTTATCCAGAGTGCATCAAACATGATTTAGAGCTTGTTTATGGAAAAGTGCTTATTTCTGTATTTCCATGTTGCAACTTGCTTGAAAACAGTCTACAGTGTTTTCATAACATCTCGAATAAACAAAACAACATTTTTTTATCCAGAGTGCATCAAACATGATTTAGAGCTTGTTTATGGAAAAGTGCTTATTTCTGCATTTCCATGTTGCAACTTGCTTGAAAACAGTCTACAATGTTTTCATTTCATCTCAAATAAAGCACAGCAAAAATTTTTATCCAGAGTGCATCAAACATGATTTAGAGCTTGTTTATGGAAAAGTGCTTATTTCTGTATTTCCATGTTGCAACTTGCTGAAAACTGTCCACAATGTTTTCATTTCATCTCAAATAGACAGCACAGCAAAATTTTTTATCCAGAGTGCATCAAACATGATTTAGAGCTTGTTTATGGAAAAGTGCTTATTTCTGTATTTCCATGTTGCAACTTGCTGAAAACTGTCCACAATGTTTTCATTTCATCTCAAATAGACAGCACAGCAAAATTTTTTTATCCAGAGTGCATCAAACATGATTTAGAGCTTGTTTATGGAAAAGTGCTTATTTCTGTATTTCCATGTTGCAACTTGCTTGAAAACAGTCTACAGTGTTTTCATAACATCTCAATAAACATAACAAAAATTTTTTATCCAGAGTGCATCAAACATGATTTAGAGCTTGTTTATGGAAAAGTGCTTATTTCTGTATTTCCATGTTGCAACTTGCTGAAAACTGTCCACAATGTTCATTTCATCTCAAATAGACAGCACAGCAAAATTGGACATCCAGAGTGCATCAAACATGATTTAGAGCTTGTTTATGGAAAAGTGCTTATTTCTGCATTTCCATGTTGCAACTTGCTTGAAAACAGTCTACAGTGTTTTCATAACATCTCGAATAAACATAACAACATTTTTTTATCCAGAGTGCATCAAACATGATTTAGAGCTTGTTTATGGAAAAGTGCTTATTTCTGTATTTCCATGTTGCAACTTGCTGAAAACTGTCCACAATGTTCATTTCATCTCAAATAGACAGCACAGCAAAAATTGGACATCCAGAGTGCATCAAACATGATTTAGAGCTTGTTTATGGAAAAGTGCTTATTTCTGTATTTCCATGTTGCAACTTGCTGAAAACTGTCCACAATGTTCATTTCATCTCAAATAGACAGCACAGCAAAAATTGGACATCCAGAGTGCATCAAACATGATTTAGAGCTTGTTTATGGAAAAGTGCTTATTTCTGCATTTCCATGTTGCAACTTGCTTGAAAACAGTCTACAGTGTTTTCATAACATCTCGAATAAACATAACAACATTTTTTTATCCAGAGTGCATCAAACATGATTTAGAGCTTGTTTATGGAAAAGTGCTTATTTCTGTATTTCCATGTTGCAACTTGCTGAAAACTGTCCACAATGTTCATTTCATCTCAAATAACAGCACAGCAAAAATTGGACATCCAGAGTGCATCAAACATGATTTAGAGCTTGTTTATGGAAAAGTGCTTATTTCTGTATTTCCATGTTGCAACTTGCTGAAAACTGTCCACAATGTTCATTTCATCTCAAATAAAGCACAGCAAAAATTTTTTTATCCAGAGTGCATCAAACATGATTTAGAGCTTGTTTATGGAAAAGTGCTTATTTCTGTATTTCCATGTTGCAACTTGCTGAAAACTGTCCACAATGTTTTCATTTCATCTCAAATAAAGCATAACAGCAAAAATTGGATCCAGAGTGCATCAAACATGATTTAGAGCTTGTTTATGGAAAAGTGCTTATTTCTGTATTTCCATGTTGCAACTTGCTGAAAACTGTCCACAATGTTTTCATTTCATCTCAAATAAACAGCACAGCAAAAATTGGACATCCAGAGTGCATCAAACATGATTTAGAGCTTGTTTATGGAAAAGTGCTTATTTCTGCATTTCCATGTTGCAACTTCCTTGAAAACAGTCTACAGTGTTTTCATAACATCTCGAATAAACATAACAACATTTTTTTATCCAGAGTGCATCAAACATGATTTAGAGCTTGTTTATGGAAAAGTGCTTATTTCTGTATTTCCATGTTGCAACTTGCTGAAAACTGTCCACAATGTTCATTTCATCTCAAATAGACAGCACAGCAAAAATTGGACATCCAGAGTGCATCAAACATGATTTAGAGCTTGTTTATGGAAAAGTGCTTATTTCTGTATTTCCATGTTGCAACTTGCTGAAAACTGTCCACAATGTTCATTTCATCTCAAATAGACAGCACAGCAAAAAATTGGACATCCAGAGTGCATCAAACATGATTTAGAGCTTGTTTATGGAAAAGTGCTTATTTCTGCATTTCCATGTTGCAACTTGCTTGAAAACAGTCTACAGTGTTTTCATAACATCTCGAATAAACATAACAACATTTTTTTATCCAGAGTGCATCAAACATGATTTAGAGCTTGTTTATGGAAAAGTGCTTATTTCTGTATTTCCATGTTGCAACTTGCTGAAAACTGTCCACAATGTTCATTTCATCTCAAATAGACAGCACAGCAAAAATTGGACATCCAGAGTGCATCAAACATGATTTAGAGCTTGTTTATGGAAAAGTGCTTATTTCTGCATTTCCATGTTGCAACTTCCTTGAAAACAGTCTACAGTGTTTTCATAACATCTCGAATAAACATAACAACATTTTTTTATCCAGAGTGCATCAAACATGATTTAGAGCTTGTTTATGGAAAAGTGCTTATTTCTGTATTTCCATGTTGCAACTTGCTGAAAACTGTCCACAATTTTCATTTCATCTCAAATAGACAGCACAGCAAAAATTGGACATCCAGAGTGCATCAAACATGATTTAGAGCTTGTTTATGGAAAAGTGCTTATTTCTGTATTTCCATGTTGCAACTTGCTGAAAACTGTCCACAATGTTAATTTCATCTCAAATAAACAGCACAGCAAAAATTTTTTTATCCAGAGTGCATCAAACATGATTTAGAGCTTGTTTATGGAAAAGTGCTTATTTCTGTATTTCCATGTTGCAACTTGCTGAAAACTGTCCACAATGTTTTCATTTCATCTCAAATAAACAGCAAGCAAAATTTTTTATCCAGAGTGCATCAAACATGATTTAGAGCTTGTTTATGGAAAAGTGCTTATTTCTGTATTTCCATGTTGCAACTTGCTGAAAACTGTCCACAATGTTTTCATTTCATCTCAAATAGACAGCACAGCAAAAATTGGACATCCAGAGTGCATCAAACATGATTTAGAGCTTGTTTATGGAAAAGTGCTTATTTCTGCATTTCAATGTTGCAACTTGCTTGAAAACAGTCTACAGTGTTTTCCATAACATCTCGAATAAACATTAACAAAAACATTTTTTTATCCAGAGTGCACAAAAACATGATTTAGAGCTTGTTTATGGAAAAGTGCTTATTTCTGTATTTCCATGTTGCAACTTGCTGAAAACTGTCCACAATGTTCATTTCATCTCAAATAGACAGCACAGCAAAAATTGGACATCCAGAGTGCATCAAACATGATTTAGAGCTTGTTTATGGAAAAGTGCTTATTTCTGTATTTCCATGTTGCAACTTGCTGAAAACTGTCCACAATGTTCATTTCATCTCAAATAGACAGCACAGCAAAAATTGGACATCCAGAGTGCATCAAACATGATTTAGAGCTTGTTTATGGAAAAGTGCTTATTTCTGCATTTCCATGTTGCAACTTGCTTGAAAACAGTCTACAGTGTTTTCATAACATCTCGAATAAACATAATAACAACATTTTTTTATCCAGAGTGCATCAAACATGATTTAGAGCTTGTTTATGGAAAAGTGCTTATTTCTGTATTTCCATGTTGCAACTTGCTGAAAACTGTCCACAATGTTCATTTCATCTCAAATAGACAGCACAGCAAAAATTGGACATCCAGAGTGCATCAAACATGATTTAGAGCTTGTTTATGGAAAAGTGCTTATTTCTGTATTTCCATTTTGCAACTTGCTTGAAAACAGTCTACAGTGTTTTCATAACATCTCAAATAAACATAACAACATTTTTTTATCCAGAGTGCATCAAACATGATTTAGAGCTTGTTTATTGTTAAGTGCTTATTTCTGTATTTCCATGTTGCAACTTGCTGAAAACTGTCCACAATGTTTATTTCATCTCAAATAGACAGCACAGCAAAAATTGGACATCCAGAGTGCATCAAACATGATTTAGAGCTTGTTTATGGAAAAGTGCTTATTTCTGTATTTCCATGTTGCAACTTGCTTGAAAACAGTCTACAGTGTTTTCATAACATCTCGAATAAACATAACAACATTTTTTTATCCAGAGTGCATCAAACATGATTTAGAGCTTGTTTATTGAAAAGTGCTTATTTCTGCATTTCCATGTTGCAACTTCCTTGAAAACAGTCTACAGTGTTTTCATTTCATCTCAAATAAACATAAAAAATTTTTTTACATCCAGAGTGCATCAAACATGATTTAGAGCTTGTTTATGGAAAAGTGCTTATTTCTGTATTTCCATGTTGCAACTTGCTGAAAACTGTCCACAATGTTCATTTCATCTCAAATAGACAGCACAGCAAAAATTGGACATCCAGAGTGCATCAAACATGATTTAGAGCTTGTTTATGGAAAAGTGCTTATTTCTGTATTTCCATGTTGCAACTTGCTGAAAACTGTCCACAATGTTTTCATTTCATCTCAAATAAACAGCACAAAAAATTTTTTATCCAGAGTGCATCAAACATGATTTAGAGCTTGTTTATGGAAAAGTGCTTATTTCTGCATTTCCATGTTGCAACTTCCTTGAAAACAGTCTACAGTGTTTTCATAACATCTCGAATAAACATAACAACATTTTTTTATCCAGAGTGCATCAAACATGATTTAGAGCTTGTTTATGGAAAAGTGCTTATTTCTGTATTTCCATGTTGCAACTTGCTGAAAACTGTCCACAATGTTCATTTCATCTCAAATAGACAGCACAGCAAAAATTGGACATCCAGAGTGCATCAAACATGATTTAGAGCTTGTTTATGGAAAAGGGGTTATTTCTGTATTTCCATGTTGCAACTTGCTGAAAACTGTCCACAATGTTCATTTCATCTCAAATAAACAGCACAGCAAAATTGGACATCCAGAGTGCATCAAACATGATTTAGAGCTTGTTTATGGAAAAGTGCTTATTTCTGTATTTCCATGTTGCAACTTGCTTGAAAACAGTCTACAGTGTTTTCATAACATCTCGAATAAACTAACAACATTTTTTTATCCAGAGTGCATCAAACATGATTTAGAGCTTGTTTATGGAAAAGTGCTTATTTCTGTATTTCCATGTTGCAACTTGCTGAAAACTGTCCACAATGTTCATTTCATCTCAAATAGACAGCACAGCAAAAATTGGACATCCAGAGTGCATCAAACATGATTTAGAGCTTGTTTATGGAAAAGTGCTTATTTCTGCATTTCCATGTTGCAACTTGCTTGAAAACAGTCTACAGTGTTTTCATAACATCTCAAATAAACATAACATTTTTTTATCCAGAGTGCATCAAACATGATTTAGAGCTTGTTTATTGAAAAGTGCTTATTTCTGTATTTCCATGTTGCAACTTGCTGAAAACTGTCCACAATGTTTTCATTTCATCTCAAATAACAGCACAGCAAAAATTTTTTATCCAGAGTGCATCAAACATGATTTAGAGCTTGTTTATGGAAAAGTGCTTATTTCTGTATTTCCATGTTGCAACTTGCTGAAAACTGTCCACAATGTTTTTTAACATCTCAAATAAACATACAGCAAAATTTTTATCCAGAGTGCATCAAACATGATTTAGAGCTTGTTTATGGAAAAGTGCTTATTTCTGTATTTCCATGTTGCAACTTGCTGAAAACTGTCCACAATGTTTTCATTTCATCTCAAATAAACAGCACAGCAAAAATTGGACATCCAGAGTGCATCAAACATGATTTAGAGCTTGTTTATGGAAAAGTGCTTATTTCTGTATTTCCATGTTGCAACTTGCTGAAAACTGTCCACAATGTTTTCATTTCATCTCAAATAAAGCACAGCAAAATTTTTTTATCCAGAGTGCATCAAACATGATTTAGAGCTTGTTTATGGAAAAGTGCTTATTTCTGCATTTCCATGTTGCAACTTCCTTGAAAACAGTCTACAGTGTTTTCATAACATCTCGAATAAACATAACAACATTTTTTTATCCAGAGTGCATCAAACATGATTTAGAGCTTGTTTATGGAAAAGTGCTTATTTCTGTATTTCCATGTTGCAACTTGCTGAAAACTGTCCACAATGTTCATTTCATCTCAAATAGACAGCACAGCAAAAATTGGACATCCAGAGTGCATCAAACATGATTTAGAGCTTGTTTATGGAAAAGTGCTTATTTCTGTATTTCCATGTTGCAACTTGCTGAAAACTGTCCACAATGTTCATTTCATCTCAAATAGACAGCACAGCAAAAATTTTTTATCCAGAGTGCATCAAACATGATTTAGAGCTTGTTTATGGAAAAGTGCTTATTTCTGTATTTCCATGTTGCAACTTGCTTGAAAACAGTCTACAGTGTTTTCATAACATCTCGAATAAACATAACAACATTTTTTTATCCAGAGTGCATCAAACATGATTTAGAGCTTGTTTATGGAAAAGTGCTTATTTCTGTATTTCCATGTTGCAACTTGCTGAAAACTGTCCACAATGTTCATTTCATCTCAAATACAGCACAGCAAAATTGGACATCCAGAGTGCATCAAACATGATTTAGAGCTTGTTTATGGAAAAGTGCTTATTTCTGTATTTCCATTTTGCAACTTGCTTGATAACAGTCTACAGTGTTTTCATAACATCTCAAATAAACATAACAAATTTTTTTTATCCAGAGTGCATCAAACATGATTTAGAGCTTGTTTATTGTTAAGTGCTTATTTCTGTATTTCCATGTTGCAACTTGCTGAAAACTGTCCACAATTTTCATTTCATCTCAAATAGACAGCACAGCAAAATTTTTTTATCCAGAGTGCATCAAACATGATTTAGAGCTTGTTTATGGAAAAGTGCTTATTTCTGTATTTCCATGTTGCAACTTGCTTGAAAACAGTCTACAGTGTTTTCATAACATCTCGAATAAACATAACAACATTTTTTTATCCAGAGTGCATCAAACATGATTTAGAGCTTGTTTATGGAAAAGTGCTTATTTCTGTATTTCCATGTTGCAACTTGCTGAAAACTGTCCACAATGTTTTCATTTCATCTCAAATAACAGCACAGCAAAAATTTTTTTATCCAGAGTGCATCAAACATGATTTAGAGCTTGTTTATGGAAAAGTGCTTATTTCTGTATTTCCATGTTGCAACTTGCTGAAAACTGTCCACAATGTTCATTTCATCTCAAATAGACAGCACAGCAAAAATTGGACATCCAGAGTGCATCAAACATGATTTAGAGCTTGTTTATGGAAAAGTGCTTATTTCTGTATTTCCATGTTGCAACTTGCTGAAAACTGTCCACAATGTTTTCATTTCATCTCAAATAAACAGCAAGCAAAATTTTTTTATCCAGAGTGCATCAAACATGATTTAGAGCTTGTTTATGGAAAAGTGCTTATTTCTGTATTTCCATGTTGCAACTTGCTTGAAAACAGTCTACAGTGTTTTCATAACATCTCGAATAAACATAACAACATTTTTTTATCCAGAGTGCATCAAACATGATTTAGAGCTTGTTTATGGAAAAGTGCTTATTTCTGTATTTCCATGTTGCAACTTGCTGAAAACTGTCCACAATGTTTTCATTTCATCTCAAATAAACAGCACAGCAAAATTTTTTTATCCAGAGTGCATCAAACATGATTTAGAGCTTGTTTATGGAAAAGTGCTTATTTCTGTATTTCCATGTTGCAACTTGCTGAAAACTGTCCACAATGTTCATTTCATCTCAAATAGACAGCACAGCAAAAATTGGACATCCAGAGTGCATCAAACATGATTTAGAGCTTGTTTATGGAAAAGTGCTTATTTCTGTATTTCCATGTTGCAACTTGCTGAAAACAGTCCACAATGTTTTCATTTCATCTCAAATAAACAGCACAGCAAAATTTTTTTATCCAGAGTGCATCAAACATGATTTAGAGCTTGTTTATGGAAAAGTGCTTATTTCTGCATTTCCATGTTGCAACTTGCTTGAAAACAGTCTACAGTGTTTTCATAACATCTCGAATAAACATAACAACATTTTTTTATCCAGAGTGCATCAAACATGATTTAGAGCTTGTTTATGGAAAAGTGCTTATTTCTGTATTTCCATGTTGCAACTTGCTGAAAACTGTCCACAATGTTCATTTCATCTCAAATAGACAGCACAGCAAAAATTGGACATCCAGAGTGCATCAAACATGATTTAGAGCTTGTTTATGGAAAAGTGCTTATTTCTGTATTTCCATGTTGCAACTTGCTGAAAACTGTCCACAATGTTTTCATTTCATCTCAAATAAACAGCACAGCAAAAATTGGACATCCAGAGTGCATCAAACATGATTTAGAGCTTGTTTATGGAAAAGTGCTTATTTCTGTATTTCCATGTTGCAACTTGCTGAAAACAGTCTACAATGTTTTCATTTCATCTCAAATAAACATAACAAAATTTTTTATCCAGAGTGCATCAAACATGATTTAGAGCTTGTTTATGGAAAAGTGCTTATTTCTGTATTTCCATGTTGCAACTTGCTGAAAACTGTCCACAATGTTCATTTCATCTCAAATAGACAGCACAGCAAAATTTTTTTATCCAGAGTGCATCAAACATGATTTAGAGCTTGTTTATGGAAAAGTGCTTATTTCTGTATTTCCATGTTGCAACTTGCTGAAAACAGTCTACAGTGTTTTCATAACATCTCAAATAAACATAACAAAAATTTTTTTATCCAGAGTGCATCAAACATGATTTAGAGCTTGTTTATGGAAAAGTGCTTATTTCTGTATTTCCATGTTGCAACTTGCTGAAAACTGTCCACAATGTTCATTTCATCTCAAATAGACAGCACAGCAAAAATTGGATCCAGAGTGCATCAAACATGATTTAGAGCTTGTTTATGGAAAAGTGCTTATTTCTGTATTTCCATGTTGCAACTTGCTGAAAACTGTCCACAATGTTCATTTCATCTCAAATAGACAGCACAGCAAAAATTGGACATCCAGAGTGCATCAAACATGATTTAGAGCTTGTTTATGGAAAAGTGCTTATTTCTGTATTTCCTTGTTGCAACTTGCTGAAAACAGTCTACAGTGTTTTCATAACATCTCGAATAAACATAACATTTTTTTATCCAGAGTGCATCAAACATGATTTAGAGCTTGTTTATGGAAAAGTGCTTATTTCTGTATTTCCATGTTGCAACTTGCTTGAAAACAGTCTACAGTGTTTTCATAACATCTCGAATAAACATAACAACATTTTTTTATCCAGAGTGCATCAAACATGATTTAGAGCTTGTTTATGGAAAAGTGCTTATTTCTGTATTTCCATGTTGCAACTTGCTGAAAACTGTCCACAATGTTCATTTCATCTCAAATAGACAGCACAGCAAAAATTGGACATCCAGAGTGCATCAAACATGATTTAGAGCTTGTTTATGGAAAAGTGCTTATTTCTGCATTTCCATGTTGCAACTTGCTTGAAAACAGTCTACAGTGTTTTCATAACATCTCGAATAAACATAACAAAAACATTTTTTTATCCAGAGTGCATCAAACATGATTTAGAGCTTGTTTATGGAAAAGTGCTTATTTCTGTATTTCCATGTTGCAACTTGCTGAAAACTGTCTACAATGTTTTCATTTCATCTCAAATAAACAGCAAGCAAAAATTTTTATCCAGAGTGCATCAAACATGATTTAGAGCTTGTTTATGGAAAAGTGCTTATTTCTGTATTTCCATGTTGCAACTTGCTGAAAACTGTCCACAATGTTCATTTCATCTCAAATAGACAGCACAGCAAAAATTGGACATCCAGAGTGCATCAAACATGATTTAGAGCTTGTTTATGGAAAAGTGCTTATTTCTGTATTTCCATGTTGCAACTTGCTGAAAACTGTCTACAATGTTTTCATTTCATCTCAAATAAACAGCACAGCAAAAATTGGACATCCAGAGTGCATCAAACATGATTTAGAGCTTGTTTATGGAAAAGTGCTTATTTCTGTATTTCCATTTTGCAACTTGCTTGATAACAGTCTACAGTGTTTTCATAACATCTCAAATAAACATAACAACATTTTTTTATCCAGAGTGCATCAAACATGATTTAGAGCTTGTTTATTGTTAAGTGCTTATTTCTGTATTTCCATGTTGCAACTTGCTGAAAACTGTCCACAATGTTTTCATTTCATCTCAAATAGACAGCACAGCAAAAATTGGACATCCAGAGTGCATCAAACATGATTTAGAGCTTGTTTATGGAAAAGTGCTTATTTCTGTATTTCCATGTTGCAACTTGCTGAAAACTGTCCACAATGTTAATTTCATCTCAAATAGACAGCACAGCAAAAATTGGACATCCAGAGTGCATCAAACATGATTTAGAGCTTGTTTATGGAAAAGTGCTTATTTCTGCATTTCCATGTTGCAACTTGCTTGAAAACAGTCTACAGTGTTTTCATAACATCTCGAATAAACATAACAACATTTTTTTATCCAGAGTGCATCAAACATGATTTAGAGCTTGTTTATGGAAAAGTGCTTATTTCTGTATTTCCATGTTGCAACTTGCTGAAAACTGTCCACAATGTTCATTTCATCTCAAATAGACAGCACAGCAAAAATTGGACATCCAGAGTGCATCAAACATGATTTAGAGCTTGTTTATGGAAAAGTGCTTATTTCTGTATTTCCATGTTGCAACTTGCTTGAAAACAGTCTACAGTGTTTTCATAACATCTCAAATAAACATAACAAAATTTTTTTATCCAGAGTGCATCAAACATGATTTAGAGCTTGTTTATGGAAAAGTGCTTATTTCTGTATTTCCATGTTGCAACTTGCTGAAAACTGTCCACAATGTTCATTTCATCTCAAATAGACAGCACAGCAAAAATTGGACATCCAGAGTGCATCAAACATGATTTAGAGCTTGTTTATGGAAAAGTGCTTATTTCTGCATTTCCATGTTGCAACTTGCTTGAAAACAGTCTACAGTGTTTTCATAACATCTCGAATAAACATAACAACATTTTTTTATCCAGAGTGCATCAAACATGATTTAGAGCTTGTTTATGGAAAAGTGCTTATTTCTGTATTTCCATGTTGCAACTTGCTGAAAACTGTCCACAATGTTCATTTCATCTCAAATAGACAGCACAGCAAAAATTGGACATCCAGAGTGCATCAAACATGATTTAGAGCTTGTTTATGGAAAAGTGCTTATTTCTGTATTTCCATGTTGCAACTTGCTGAAAACTGTCCACAATGTTCATTTCATCTCAAATAGACAGCACAGCAAAAATTGGACATCCAGAGTGCATCAAACATGATTTAGAGCTTGTTTATGGAAAAGTGCTTATTTCTGCATTTCCATGTTGCAACTTGCTTGAAAACAGTCTACAGTGTTTTCATAACATCTCGAATAAACATAACAACATTTTTTTATCCAGAGTGCATCAAACATGATTTAGAGCTTGTTTATGGAAAAGTGCTTATTTCTGCATTTCCATGTTGCAACTTGCTTGAAAACAGTCTACAGTGTTTTTCATCTCAAATAAACAGCAAGCAAAATTTTTTTATCCAGAGTGCATCAAACATGATTTAGAGCTTGTTTATGGAAAAGTGCTTATTTCTGTATTTCCATGTTGCAACTTGCTGAAAACTGTCCACAATGTTCATTTCATCTCAAATAGACAGCACAGCAAAAATTTGGACATCCAGAGTGCATCAAACATGATTTAGAGCTTGTTTATGGAAAAGTGCTTATTTCTGTATTTCCATGTTGCAACTTGCTGAAAACTGTCCACAATGTTCATTTCATCTCAAATAAACAGCACAGCAAAAATTGGACATCCAGAGTGCATCAAACATGATTTAGAGCTTGTTTATGGAAAAGTGCTTATTTCTGTATTTCCATTTTGCAACTTGCTTGAAAACAGTCTACAGTGTTTTCATAACATCTCGAATAAACATAACAAAAAATTTTTTATCCAGAGTGCATCAAACATGATTTAGAGCTTGTTTATGGAAAAGTGCTTATTTCTGTATTTCCATGTTGCAACTTGCTGAAAACAGTCTACAATGTTCATTTCATCTCAAATAAAGCACAGCAAAAATTTTTACATCCAGAGTGCATCAAACATGATTTAGAGCTTGTTTATGGAAAAGTGCTTATTTCTGTATTTCCATGTTGCAACTTGCTGAAAACTGTCCACAATGTTCATTTCATCTCAAATAGACAGCACAGCAAAAATTTTTATCCAGAGTGCATCAAACATGATTTAGAGCTTGTTTATGGAAAAGTGCTTATTTCTGTATTTCCATGTTGCAACTTGCTTGAAAACAGTCTACAGTGTTTTCATAACATCTCGAATAAACATAACAACATTTTTTTATCCAGAGTGCATCAAACATGATTTAGAGCTTGTTTATGGAAAAGTGCTTATTTCTGTATTTCCATGTTGCAACTTGCTGAAAACTGTCCACAATGTTCATTTCATCTCAAATAGACAGCACAGCAAAAATTGGACATCCAGAGTGCATCAAACATGATTTAGAGCTTGTTTATGGAAAAGTGCTTATTTCTGTATTTCCATGTTGCAACTTGCTGAAAACTGTCCACAATGTTCATTTCATCTCAAATAGACAGCACAGCAAAAATTTTTTATCCAGAGTGCATCAAACATGATTTAGAGCTTGTTTATGGAAAAGTGCTTATTTCTGCATTTCCATGTTGCAACTTGCTTGAAAACAGTCTACAGTGTTTTCATAACATCTCGAATAAACATAACAACATTTTTTTATCCAGAGTGCATCAAACATGATTTAGAGCTTGTTTATGGAAAAGTGCTTATTTCTGTATTTCCATGTTGCAACTTGCTGAAAACTGTCCACAATGTTCATTTCATCTCAAATAGACAGCACAGCAAAAATTGGACATCCAGAGTGCATCAAACATGATTTAGAGCTTGTTTATGGAAAAGTGCTTATTTCTGTATTTCCATGTTGCAACTTGCTGAAAACTGTCCACAATGTTCATTTCATCTCAAATAGACAGCACAGCAAAAATTGGACATCCAGAGTGCATCAAACATGATTTAGAGCTTGTTTATGGAAAAGTGCTTATTTCTGTATTTCCATGTTGCAACTTGCTGAAAACTGTCCACAATGTTCATTTCATCTCAAATAGACAGCACAGCAAAAATTGGACATCCAGAGTGCATCAAACATGATTTAGAGCTTGTTTATGGAAAAGTGCTTATTTCTGCATTTCCATGTTGCAACTTGCTTGAAAACAGTCTACAGTGTTTTCATAACATCTCGAATAAACATAACAACATTTTTTTATCCAGAGTGCATCAAACATGATTTAGAGCTTGTTTATGGAAAAGTGCTTATTTCTGTATTTCCATGTTGCAACTTGCTGAAAACTGTCCACAATGTTCATTTCATCTCAAATAGACAGCACAGCAAAAATTGGACATCCAGAGTGCATCAAACATGATTTAGAGCTTGTTTATGGAAAAGTGCTTATTTCTGTATTTCCATGTTGCAACTTGCTGAAAACTGTCCACAATGTTAATTTCATCTCAAATAGACAGCACAGCAAAAATTGGACATCCAGAGTGCATCAAACAGGATTTAGAGCTGGTTTATGGAAAAGTGCTTATTTCTGCATTTCCATGTTGCAACTTGCTTGAAAACAGTCTAGTGTTTTCATAACATCTCGAATAAACATAACAACATTTTTTTTATCCAGAGTGCATCAAACATGATTTAGAGCTTGTTTATGGAAAAGTGCTTATTTCTGTATTTCCATGTTGCAACTTGCTGAAAACTGTCCACAATGTTCATTTCATCTCAAATAGACAGCACAGCAAAAATTGGACATCCAGAGTGCATCAAACATGATTTAGAGCTTGTTTATGGAAAAGTGCTTATTTCTGTATTTCCATGTTGCAACTTGCTGAAACCTGTCCACAATGTTCATTTCATCTCAAATAGACAGCACAGCAAAAATTGGACATCCAGAGTGCATCAAACATGATTTAGAGCTTGTTTATGGAAAAGTGCTTATTTCTGCATTTCCATGTTGCAACTTGCTTGAAAACAGTCTACAGTGTTTTCATAACATCTCGAATAAACATAACAACATTTTTTTATCCAGAGTGCATCAAACATGATTTAGAGCTTGTTTATGGAAAAGTGCTTATTTCTGTATTTCCATGTTGCAACTTGCTGAAAACAGTCTACAGTGTTTTCATAACATCTCGAATAAACATAACAACATTTTTTTATCCAGAGTGCATCAAACATGATTTAGAGCTTGTTTATGGAAAAGTGCTTATTTCTGTATTTCCATGTTGCAACTTGCTGAAAACTGTCCACAATGTTCATTTCATCTCAAATAGACAGCACAGCAAAAATTGGACATCCAGAGTGCATCAAACATGATTTAGAGCTTGTTTATGGAAAAGTGCTTATTTCTGCATTTCAATGTTGCAACTTGCTTGAAAACAGTCTACAGTGTTTTCATAACATCTCGAATAAACATAACATTTTTTTATCCAGAGTGCATCAAACATGATTTAGAGCTTGTTTATGGAAAAGTGCTTATTTCTGTATTTCCATGTTGCAACTTGCTGAAAACTGTCCACAATGTTCATTTCATCTCAAATAGACAGCACAGCAAAAATTGGACATCCAGAGTGCATCAAACATGATTTAGAGCTTGTTTATGGAAAAGTGCTTATTTCTGTATTTCCATGTTGCAACTTGCTGAAAACTGTCCACAATGTTCATTTCATCTCAAATAGACAGCACAGCAAAATTGGACATCCAGAGTGCATCAAACAGGATTTAGAGCTGGTTTATGGAAAAGTGCTTATTTCTGTATTTCCATGTTGCAACTTGCTTGAAAACAGTCTACAGTGTTTTCATAACATCTCGAATAAACATAACAACATTTTTTTATCCAGAGTGCATCAAACATGATTTAGAGCTTGTTTATTGAAAAGTGCTTATTTCTGTATTTCCATGTTGCAACTTGCTGAAAACTGTCCACAATGTTCATTTCATCTCAAATAGACAGCACAGCAAAAATTGGACATCCAGAGTGCATCAAACATGATTTAGAGCTTGTTTATGGAAAAGTGCTTATTTCTGTATTTCCATGTTGCAACTTGCTGAAAACTGTCCACAATGTTCATTTCATCTCAAATAGACAGCACAGCAAAATTGGACATCCAGAGTGCATCAAACAGGATTTAGAGCTGGTTTATGGAAAAGTGCTTATTTCTGTATTTCCATGTTGCAACTTGCTGAAAACTGTCCACAATGTTCATTTCATCTCAAATAAACAGCACAGCAAAAATTTTTTTATCCAGAGTGCATCAAACATGATTTAGAGCTTGTTTATGGAAAAGTGCTTATTTCTGCATTTCCATGTTGCAACTTGCTGAAAACAGTCTACAGTGTTTTCATAACATCTCGAATAAACATAACAGCAAAAATTTTTTTATCCAGAGTGCATCAAACATGATTTAGAGCTTGTTTATGGAAAAGTGCTTATTTCTGTATTTCCATGTTGCAACTTGCTGAAAACTGTCTACAATGTTCATTTCATCTCAAATAGACAGCACAGCAAAAATTGGACATCCAGAGTGCATCAAACATGATTTAGAGCTTGTTTATGGAAAAGTGCTTATTTCTGTATTTCCATGTTGCAACTTGCTGAAAACTGTCTACAATGTTTTCATTTCATCTCAAATAGACAGCACAGCAAAAATTGGACATCCAGAGTGCATCAAACATGATTTAGAGCTTGTTTATGGAAAAGTGCTTATTTCTGCATTTCCATGTTGCAACTTGCTGAAAACAGTCTACAGTGTTTTCATAACATCTCGAATAAACATAACAAAAACATTTTTTATCCAGAGTGCATCAAACATGATTTAGAGCTTGTTTATGGAAAAGTGCTTATTTCTGTATTTCATGTTGCAACTTGCTGAAAACTGTCCACAATGTTTTCATTTCATCTCAAATAGACAGCACAGCAAAAATTGGACATCCAGAGTGCATCAAACATGATTTAGAGCTTGTTTATGGAAAAGTGCTTATTTCTGTATTTCCATGTTGCAACTTGCTGAAAACTGTCCACAATGTTTTCATTTCATCTCAAATAGACAGCACAGCAAAAATTGGACATCCAGAGTGCATCAAACATGATTTAGAGCTTGTTTATGGAAAAGTGCTTATTTCTGTATTTCCATGTTGCAACTTGCTGAAAACAGTCTACAATGTTTTCATTTCATCTCAATAAACAGCACAAAAAATTTTTTTATCCAGAGTGCATCAAACATGATTTAGAGCTTGTTTATGGAAAAGTGCTTATTTCTGTATTTCCATGTTGCAACTTGCTGAAAACTGTCCACAGTGTTTTTAACATCTCAAATAACAGCACAGCAAAAATTTTTATCCAGAGTGCATCAAACATGATTTAGAGCTTGTTTATGGAAAAGTGCTTATTTCTGTATTTCCATGTTGCAACTTGCTGAAAACAGTCCACAATGTTCATTTCATCTCAAATAAACAAAAAATTGGACATCCAGAGTGCATCAAACATGATTTAGAGCTTGTTTATGGAAAAGTGCTTATTTCTGTATTTCCATGTTGCAACTTGCTGAAAACTGTCTACAATGTTCATTTCATCTCAAATAGACAGCACAGCAAAAATTGGACATCCAGAGTGCATCAAACATGATTTAGAGCTTGTTTATGGAAAAGTGCTTATTTCTGCATTTCCATGTTGCAACTTGCTGAAAACAGTCTACAGTGTTTTCATAACATCTCGAATAAACATAACAACATTTTTTTTTTATCCAGAGTGCATCAAACATGATTTAGAGCTTGTTTATGGAAAAGTGCTTATTTCTGTATTTCCATGTTGCAACTTGCTGAAAACTGTCTACAATGTTCATTTCATCTCAAATAGACAGCACAGCAAAATTTGACATCCAGAGTGCATCAAACATGATTTAGAGCTTGTTTATGGAAAAGTGCTTATTTCTGTATTTCCATGTTGCAACTTGCTGAAAACTGTCCACAATGTTCATTTCATCTCAAATAGACAGCACAGCAAAAATTGGACATCCAGAGTGCATCAAACATGATTTAGAGCTTGTTTATGGAAAAGTGCTTATTTCTGCATTTCCATGTTGCAACTTGCTGAAAACAGTCTACAGTGTTTTCATAACATCTCAAATAAACATAACAAAAATTTTTTTATCCAGAGTGCATCAAACATGATTTAGAGCTTGTTTATGGAAAAGTGCTTATTTCTGTATTTCCATGTTGCAACTTGCTGAAAACTGTCCACAATGTTCATTTCATCTCAAATAAACAGCACAGCAAAAATTTTTTTATCCAGAGTGCATCAAACATGATTTAGAGCTTGTTTATGGAAAAGTGCTTATTTCTGTATTTCATGTTGCAACTTGCTGAAAACTGTCTACAGTGTTTTCATTTCATCTCAAATAAACATAACAGCATTTTTTTATCCAGAGTGCATCAAACATGATTTAGAGCTTGTTTATGGAAAAGTGCTTATTTCTGTATTTCCATGTTGCAACTTGCTGAAAACTGTCTACAATGTTCATTTCATCTCAAATAGACAGCACAGCAAAAATTGGACATCCAGAGTGCATCAAACATGATTTAGAGCTTGTTTATGGAAAAGTGCTTATTTCTGTATTTCCATGTTGCAACTTGCTGAAAACTGTCTACAATGTTCATTTCATCTCAAATAGACAGCACAGCAAAAATTTTTTATCCAGAGTGCATCAAACATGATTTAGAGCTTGTTTATGGAAAAGTGCTTATTTCTGCATTTCCATGTTGCAACTTGCTTGAAAACAGTCTACAGTGTTTTCATAACATCTCGAATAAACATAACAACATTTTTTTATCCAGAGTGCATCAAACATGATTTAGAGCTTGTTTATGGAAAAGTGCTTATTTCTGTATTTCCATGTTGCAACTTGCTGAAAACTGTCCACAATGTTTTTTCATCTCAAATAGACAGCACAGCAAAAATTTTTTATCCAGAGTGCATCAAACATGATTTAGAGCTTGTTTATGGAAAAGTGCTTATTTCTGTATTTCCATGTTGCAACTTGCTGAAAACTGTCCACAATGTTCATTTCATCTCAAATAGACAGCACAGCAAAAATTGGACATCCAGAGTGCATCAAACATGATTTAGAGCTTGTTTATGGAAAAGTGCTTATTTCTGCATTTCCATGTTGCAACTTGCTGAAAACAGTCTACAGTGTTTTCATAACATCTCGAATAAACATAACAACATTTTTTATCCAGAGTGCATCAAACATGATTTAGAGCTTGTTTATGGAAAAGTGCTTATTTCTGTATTTCCATGTTGCAACTTGCTGAAAACAGTCCACAATGTTCATAACATCTCAAATAAAGCACAACAAAATTTTTTTATCCAGAGTGCATCAAACATGATTTAGAGCTTGTTTATGGAAAAGTGCTTATTTCTGTATTTCCATGTTGCAACTTGCTGAAAACTGTCTACAATGTTCATTTCATCTCAAATAGACAGCACAGCAAAAATTGGACATCCAGAGTGCATCAAACATGATTTAGAGCTTGTTTATGGAAAAGTGCTTATTTCTGTATTTCCATGTTGCAACTTGCTGAAAACAGTCTACAGTGTTTTCATAACATCTCAATAAACATAACAAAAATTTTTTTTATCCAGAGTGCATCAAACATGATTTAGAGCTTGTTTATGGAAAAGTGCTTATTTCTGTATTTCCATGTTGCAACTTGCTGAAAACAGTCTACAGTGTTTTCATTTCATCTCAAATAAAGCACAGCAAAATTGGATCCAGAGTGCATCAAACATGATTTAGAGCTTGTTTATGGAAAAGTGCTTATTTCTGTATTTCCATGTTGCAACTTGCTGAAAACTGTCCACAATGTTCATTTCATCTCAAATAGACAGCACAGCAAAAATTGGACATCCAGAGTGCATCAAACATGATTTAGAGCTTGTTTATGGAAAAGTGCTTATTTCTGTATTTCCATGTTGCAACTTGCTGAAAACAGTCTACAGTGTTTTCATAACATCTCAAATAAACAGCAACAAAATTTTTATCCAGAGTGCATCAAACATGATTTAGAGCTTGTTTATGGAAAAGTGCTTATTTCTGTATTTCCATTTGCAACTTGCTGAAAACTGTTGTTCATTTCATCTCAAATAGACAGCACAGCAAAATCTCGAATAAACATGGACATCCAGAGTGCATCAAACATGATTTAGAGCTTGTTTATGGAAAAGTGCTTATTTCTGCATTTCAATGTTGCAACTTGCTGAAAACAGTCTACAGTGTTTTCATAACATCTCGAATAAACATAACAAAAATTTTTTTATCCAGAGTGCATCAAACATGATTTAGAGCTTGTTTATGGAAAAGTGCTTATTTCTGTATTTCCATGTTGCAACTTGCTGAAAACAGTGTCTACAATGTTTTCATTTCATCTCAAATAAACAGCAACAAAATTTTTTATCCAGAGTGCATCAAACATGATTTAGAGCTTGTTTATGGAAAAGTGCTTATTTCTGTATTTCCATGTTGCAACTTGCTGAAAACTGTCCACAATGTTCATTTCATCTCAAATAGACAGCACAGCAAAAATTGGACATCCAGAGTGCATCAAACATGATTTAGAGCTTGTTTATGGAAAAGTGCTTATTTCTGTATTTCCATGTTGCAACTTGCTGAAAACTGTCTACAATGTTTTCATTTCATCTCAAATAAACAGCACAGCAAAAATTGGACATCCAGAGTGCATCAAACATGATTTAGAGCTTGTTTATGGAAAAGTGCTTATTTCTGTATTTCCATGTTGCAACTTGCTGAAAACAGTCTACAGTGTTTTCATAACATCTCGAATAAACATAAAAACATTTTTTTATCCAGAGTGCATCAAACATGATTTAGAGCTTGTTTAATGGAAAAGTGCTTATTTCTGCATTTCAATGTTGCAACTTGCTGAAAACAGTCTACAGTGTTTTCATAACATCTCGAATAAACATAACTTTTTTTTTCCAGAGTGCATCAAACATGATTTAGAGCTTGTTTATGGAAAAGTGCTTATTTCTGTATTTCCATGTTGCAACTTGCTGAAAACTGTCCACAATGTTCATTTCATCTCAAATAGACAGCACAGCAAAAATTGGACATCCAGAGTGCATCAAACATGATTTAGAGCTTGTTTATGGAAAAGTGCTTATTTCTGTATTTCCATGTTGCAACTTGCTGAAAACTGTCCACAATGTTCATTTCATCTCAAATAGACAGCACAGCAAAAATTGGACATCCAGAGTGCATCAAACATGATTTAGAGCTTGTTTATGGAAAAGTGCTTATTTCTGCATTTCAATGTTGCAACTTGCTGAAAACAGTCTACAGTGTTCATAACATCTCAAATAAACATAACAAAACAATTTTTTTTATCCAGAGTGCATCAAACATGATTTAGAGCTTGTTTATGGAAAAGTGCTTATTTCTGTATTTCCATGTTGCAACTTGCTGAAAACGGTCCACAATGTTCATTTCATCTCAAATAGACAGCACAGCAAAAATTGGACATCCAGAGTGCATCAAACATGATTTAGAGCTTGTTTATGGAAAAGTGCTTATTTCTGTATTTCCATGTTGCAACTTGCTGAAAACTGTCCACAATGTTCATTTCATCTCAAATAGACAGCACAGCAAAAATTGGACATCCAGAGTGCATCAAACATGATTTAGAGCTTGTTTATGGAAAAGTGCTTATTTCTGTATTTCCATGTTGCAACTTGCTGAAAACAGTCTACAGTGTTTTCATAACATCTCGAATAAACATAACAAAAACATTTTTTATCCAGAGTGCATCAAACATGATTTAGAGCTTGTTTATGGAAAAGTGCTTATTTCTGTATTTCCATGTTGCAACTTGCTGAAAACAGTCTACAATGTTTTCATTTCATCTCAAATAAACATACAGCAAAATTTTTTATCCAGAGTGCATCAAACATGATTTAGAGCTTGTTTATGGAAAAGTGCTTATTTCTGCATTTCCATGTTGCAACTTGCTTGAAAACAGTCTACAGTGTTTTCATAACATCTCGAATAAACATAACAACATTTTTATCCAGAGTGCATCAAACATGATTTAGAGCTTGTTTATGGAAAAGTGCTTATTTCTGTATTTCCATGTTGCAACTTGCTGAAAACAGTCCACAATGTTTTCATTTCATCTCAAATAGAACATAGCAAAAATTGGACATCCAGAGTGCATCAAACATGATTTAGAGCTTGTTTATGGAAAAGTGCTTATTTCTGCATTTCCATGTTGCAACTTGCTGAAAACAGTCTACAGTGTTTTCATAACATCTCAAATAAACATAACAGCAAAAATTTTTTTTTATCCAGAGTGCATCAAACATGATTTAGAGCTTGTTTATGGAAAAGTGCTTATTTCTGTATTTCCATGTTGCAACTTGCTGAAAACAGTCTACAATGTTTTCATTTCATCTCAAATAAACATAAGCAAAATTTTTTTATCCAGAGTGCATCAAACATGATTTAGAGCTTGTTTATGGAAAAGTGCTTATTTCTGTATTTCCATGTTGCAACTTGCTGAAAACTGTCCACAATGTTCATTTCATCTCAAATAGACAGCACAGCCAAAATTGGACATCCAGAGTGCATCAAACATGATTTAGAGCTTGTTTATGGAAAAGTGCTTATTTCTGTATTTCCATGTTGCAACTTGCTGAAAACTGTCTACAATGTTCATTTCATCTCAAATAGACAGCACAGCAAAAATTGGACATCCAGAGTGCATCAAACATGGTTTTAGAGCTTGTTTATGGAAAAGTGCTTATTTCTGTATTTCCATGTTGCAACTTGCTGAAAACAGTCTACAGTGTTTTCATAACATCTCGAATAAACATAACATTTTTTTTATCCAGAGTGCATCAAACATGATTTAGAGCTTGTTTATGGAAAAGTGCTTATTTCTGTATTTCCATGTTGCAACTTGCTGAAAACTGTCTACAATGTTTTCATCATCTCAATAAACAGCACACAAAAATTTTATCCAGAGTGCATCAAACATGATTTAGAGCTTGTTTATGGAAAAGTGCTTATTTCTGTATTTCCATGTTGCAACTTGCTGAAAACAGTCTACAGTGTTTTTCATCTCAAATAGACATCTCAGAAAAACATAACAACATTTTTTTATCCAGAGTGCATCAAACATGATTTAGAGCTTGTTTATGGAAAAGTGCTTATTTCTGTATTTCCATGTTGCAACTTGCTGAAAACTGTCCACAATGTTCATTTCATCTCAAATAGACAGCACAGCAAAAATTGGACATCCAGAGTGCATCAAACATGATTAAAGAGCTTGTTCATGGAAAAGTGCTTATTTCTGTATTTCCATGTTGCAACTTGCTGAAAACAGTCTACAGTGTTTTCATAACATCTCGAATAAACGTACATTTTTTTATCCAGAGTGCATCAAACATGATTTAGAGCTTGTTTATGGAAAAGTGCTTATTTCTGCATTTCAATGTTGCAATTTGATTGAAAACAGTCCACAATGTTCATTTCATCTCAAATAGACAGCACAGCAACAATTGGACATCCAGAGTGCACCAAAACATGATTTAGAGCTTGTTTATGGAAAAGTGCTTATTTCTGTATTTCCATGTTGCAACTTGCTGAAAACTGTCCACAATGTTCATTTCATCTCAAATAGACAGCACAGCAAAAATTGGACATCCAGAGTGCATCAAACATGATTTAGAGCTTGTTTATGGAAAAGTGCTTATTTCTGTATTTCCATGTTGCAACTTGCTGAAAACAGTCTACAGTGTTTTCATAACATCTCGAATAAACATAACATTTTTTTATCCAGAGTGCATCAAACATGATTTAGAGCTTGTTTATGGAAAAGTGCTTATTTCTGCATTTCAATGTTGCAACTTGCTTGAAAACAGTCTACAGTGTTTTCATTTCATCTCAAATAAACAGCACAGCAAAAATTGGACATCCAGAGTGCATCAAAACATGATTTAGAGCTTGTTTATGGAAAAGTGCTTATTTCTGTATTTCCATGTTGCAACTTGCTGAAAACTGTCCACAATGTTCATTTCATCTCAAATAGACAGCACAGCAAAAATTGGACATCCAGAGTGCATCAAACATGATTTAGAGCTTGTTTATGGAAAAGTGCTTATTTCTGTATTTCCATGTTGCAACTTGCTTGAAAACAGTCTACAGTGTTTTCATAACATCTCGAATAAACAAAACAACATTTTTTTATCCAGAGTGCATCAAACATGATTTAGAGCTTGTTTATTGAAAAGTGCTTATTTCTGCATTTCCATGTTGCAACTTGCTTGAAAACAGTCTACAGTGTTTTCATAACATCTCGAATAAACATAACAACATTTTTTTATCCAGAGTGCATCAAACATGATTTAGAGCTTGTTTATGGAAAAGTGCTTATTTCTGTATTTCCATGTTGCAACTTGCTGAAAACTGTCCACAATGTTCATTTCATCTCAAATAGACAGCACAGCAAAAATTGGACATCCAGAGTGCATCAAACACGATTTAGAGCTTGTTTATGGAAAAGTGCTTATTTCTGCATTTCAATGTTGCAACTTGCTGAAAACAGTCTACAGTGTTTTCATAACATCTCGAATAAACATAACAACATTTTTTTATCCAGAGTGCATCAAACATGATTTAGAGCTTGTTTATGGAAAAGTGCTTATTTCTGTATTTTCATGTTGCAACTTGCTGAAAACTGTCCACAATGTTCATTTCATCTCAAATAGACAGCACAGCAAAAATTGGACATCCAGAGTGCATCAAACACGATTTAGAGCTTGTTTATGGAAAAGTGCTTATTTCTGTATTTCCATGTTGCAACTTGCTGAAAACTGTCCACAATGTTCATTTCATCTCAAATAGACAGCACAGCAAAAATTGGATCCAGAGTGCATCAAACATGATTTAGAGCTTGTTTATGGAAAAGTGCTTATTTCTGTATTTCCTTGTTGCAACTTGCTGAAAACAGTCTACAGTGTTTTCATAACATCTCGAATAAACATAACAACATTTTTTTATCCAGAGTGCATCAAACATGATTTAGAGCTTGTTTATGGAAAAGTGCTTATTTCTGTATTTCCATGTTGCAACTTGCTGAAAACTGTCCACAATGTTTATTTCATCTCAAATAGACAGCACAGCAAAAATTGGACATCCAGAGTGCATCAAACATGATTTAGAGCTTGTTTTATGGAAAAGTGCTTATTTCTGTATTTCCATGTTGCAACTTTGCTGAAAACAGTCTACAGTGTTTTCATAACATCTCGAATAAACATAACATTTTTTTATCCAGAGTGCATCAAACATGATTTAGAGCTTGTTTATGGAAAAGTGCTTATTTCTGTATTTCCATGTTGCAACTTGCTGAAAACAGTCCACAATGTTTTCATTTCATCTCAAATAAACATACAGCAAAAATTGGATCCAGAGTGCATCAAACATGATTTAGAGCTTGTTTATGGAAAAGTGCTTATTTCTGTATTTCCATGTTGCAACTTGCTGAAAACAGTCTACAGTGTTTTCATAACATCTCGAATAAACATAACAAAAATTTTTTTTATCCAGAGTGCATCAAACATGATTTAGAGCTTGTTTATGGAAAAGTGCTTATTTCTGTATTTCCATGTTGCAACTTGCTGAAAACAGTCCACAGTGTTTTCATTTCATCTCAAATAAACATACAGCAAAATTTTTTATCCAGAGTGCATCAAACATGATTTAGAGCTTGTTTATGGAAAAGTGCTTATTTCTGTATTTCCATGTTGCAACTTGCTGAAAACTGTCCACAATGTTCATTTCATCTCAAATAAACAGCACAGCAAAAATTTTTTATCCAGAGTGCATCAAACATGATTTAGAGCTTGTTTATGGAAAAGTGCTTATTTCTGCATTTCCATGTTGCAACTTGCTTGAAAACAGTCTACAGTGTTTTCATAACATCTCGAATAAACATAACAACATTTTTTTATCCAGAGTGCATCAAACATGATTTAGAGCTTGTTTATGGAAAAGTGCTTATTTCTGTATTTCCATGTTGCAACTTGCTTGAAAACAGTCTACAGTGTTTTCATAACATCTCGAATAAACATAACAATTTTTTATCCAGAGTGCATCAAACATGATTTAGAGCTTGTTTATGGAAAAGTGCTTATTTCTGCATTTCAATGTTGCAACTTACTGAAAACAGTTTGCAGTGTTTTCATAACATCTCGAATAAACATAACAAAAACATTTTTTTTATCCAGAGTGCATCAAACATGATTTAGAGCTTGTTTATGGAAAAGTGCTTATTTCTGTATTTCCATGTTGCAACTTGCTGAAAACTGTCCACAATGTTTTCATTTCATCTCAAATAAACAGCACAGCAAAAATTTTATCCAGAGTGCATCAAACATGATTTAGAGCTTGTTTATGGAAAAGTGCTTATTTCTGCATTTCCATGTTGCAACTTCCTTGAAAACAGTCTACAGTGTTTTCATAACATCTCGAATAAACATAACAACATTTTTTTATCCAGAGTGCATCAAACATGATTTAGAGCTTGTTTATGGAAAAGTGCTTATTTCTGTATTTCCATGTTGCAACTTGCTGAAAACTGTCCACAATGTTCATTTCATCTCAAATAGACAGCACAGCAAAAATTGGACATCCAGAGTGCATCAAACATGATTTAGAGCTTGTTTATGGAAAAGTGCTTATTTCTGTATTTCCATGTTGCAACTTGCTGAAAACAGTCCACAGTGTTTTCATAACATCTCGAATAAACATAACAAAAACATTTTTTTATCCAGAGTGCATAAACATGATTTAGAGCTTGTTCATGGAAAAGAGCTTATTTCTGTATTTCCATGTTGCAACTTGCTGAAAACAGTCTACAGTGTTTTCATAACATCTCGAATAAACATAACATTTTTTTATCCAGAGTGCATCAAACATGATTAAAGAGCTTGTTCATGGAAAAGTGCTTATTTCTGTATTTCCATGTTGCAACTTGCTGAAAACTGTCTACAGTGTTCATTTCATCTCAAATAAACATACAGCAAAATTTTTTACATCCAGAGTGCATCAAACATGATTTAGAGCTTGTTTATGGAAAAGTGCTTATTTCTGTATTTCCATGTTGCAACTTGCTGAAAACAGTCTACAGTGTTTTCATTTCATCTCAAATAACAGCACAGCAAAAATTTTTTATCCAGAGTGCATCAAACATGATTTAGAGCTTGTTTATGGAAAAGTGCTTATTTCTGCATTTCCATGTTGCAACTTGCTGAAAACAGTCTACAGTGTTTTCATAACATCTCGAATAAACATAACAACATTTTTTTATCCAGAGTGCATCAAACATGATTTAGAGCTTGTTTATGGAAAAGTGCTTATTTCTGTATTTCCATGTTGCAACTTGCTGAAAACTGTCCACAATGTTTTCATAACATCTCAAATAGACAGCACAGCAAAAATACATCCAGAGTGCATCAAACATGATTTAGAGCTTGTTTATGGAAAAGTGCTTATTTCTGCATTTCCATGTTGCAACTTGCTTGAAAACAGTCTACAGTGT